>NW_007036611.1:0-2316 GCF_000164805.1 Carlito syrichta | reverse complement strand
TCATCTGATTTATCTCGTTAGCTAATGAGCTGACTATCTGACTCATTCAGCTGACTTAACTCATTAGCTATCTAGCTAGCTAGTTGATCATCCAGCTGACTTAACTCGTCAGCTAACTAGTTAACTAGCCTACTCAACCAGATGACTCAACCCGTTTGCTAACTAGCTAGCTAGCTAACTCACCCAGCAGACTTAACCCATTAGTTAACTAGCTAAATACCTGTTGCAACCTGCTGACATAACCAGCTGACTATATTAGCTGTCATAACCATCTGACTATATTAGAAGCTCACTTAACTAGAGGACTTAGCTAGCTGACTTTACTACTTAGCTAGCTGACTTAACTGGCTGACTTAACTAGTTAGCTAGCTGACTTAACTACGTGAATTAAATAGCTAACTAACTAACTGAATAATTAGCTGACTTAATTAGCCAACTATTTAGGTAGCAGAATTAAGTAGCTGACTTAAATAATTAGCTAACCAATGAGCTAGTTGACTTAGCTAGCTTACTGAGCTAGCTAGCTAGTTAGTTAGATCACTTAGGTAGCTGACAACTAGTTGGCTAACGAGATAGCTAGCTGAATTAACAAGTTGGTTAAGGAGTTGGCTATCTGTTTTAACTAGTTAGTAAATGAATTAACTAGCTGACAACAAGTTGGCTAACTGAGTTAGCTAGGTGACTTAACTTGTGGGCTGATGAAACGGCCGACTAGCTAGCTTTTTGAACACGTTGGCTGACTACCCAGTCAACTTGGTAGCTGGCTTAACAAGTTGGCCGACTAATCGGCCAACTATTTAGCTGGCTTAAATATTTGGCTGACGAGTTGGCCCATCGTTAGTTTGGGTAAGTATTTGGCTGGGTAGTTTGCACACTCAACTAGTCAGTCGACTAGTTGGCCGACTAGTTAGCTGACCTAACTAGTTGGCCATCTATTTAGCTGACCTAACTTGTCGGCTGAGAAGTTGGCCCAGTAGTCGGCCAATTGGTTAGCTGACATAACTAGTTGTCTGGCTAAGAGGCTGAAAGTTTAGCTTACTTAACTAGTCTGCTGGTGAGTGAGCAGACAGTTGAGCTCATTTAACTAGTTGGCCGATGAGAGAGCCAACTGTTCAGTGAAGTAACTACTATGCTGGCAAGTGAACCGATGCATGCACTGCCATAACTAATCATCTGGCTATTGAGTCAACCATTGAGCAGCCTTAACTAGTCGGCTGGCGAGCAAGGCGACTAGTTAGCAGACCTGTTGTCTTACGAGCGAACCGACAAGTTTGTTGACCTGTTGGCTGGCATGTGAGACAACTAGTTTGTTGATGGGTTGGCAGGCGAGCAAGCCTACTAGTTAGCTGACCTGATGGAAAGTGAGGGAGCCCACTAATTAGCTCACCAACTAGCCGAGTTGCTAGTCGACCAGTTAGCTCAGTAACTAGCTGATTTGCTAGCTTACTTAACTAGCTAGCAGACTAGGAAGCTGACTAGCTGGCTGACGTAACTAGGTACCTGAATAGTTAACTGAGTTGCTGGCTCACTTAACTAGCCAGCTGGCTATCCAGCTGACTTAACTAGCTAGCTACCTGGTTGGCTGCAAAGCTAGCCTCCTGTTTTAACTAGCTAGCTACCTGGCTAGCTAGCTAGCTAGGCAACCGGCTAGCTAGCTAGTGGACTGGCCACCTGGCTAGCCAAGTGGTTAAATAACCAGCCGGCTGGTTGGATATTGGGATAGTCAGCTGGCTTAACTAGCCAGACACTCTACTGGTCAGCCAGCTAGAAATCCGGCTTAACAAGCTGACCACCTAAATGACCAGCCTGCTAACAAGGTGGCTTAACTTGCCAGTCACCTAGCTAGCCAGTTATCTAACCAGTTCATTTAAATAGCTGACTTAACTAGATAGGTATCCTGCTAGCCAATGGGCTTTAATAGCTAGCCACTTAGCTAGCCAACAGGCTAGCCAGCTCACTTAACTTGCTGACTTAACTAGCTAGGCAGCTGGCTAGCCAGCTGACTTAATTAGCTTGCTACCTATCTCGTCAGGTGGCTATCAAGCTGATTAACAAGCTGACTTAACCAACTAGTCAGCTGGCTAGTCAACCCACTTTACTAGGAAGTGACCTAGTTAGCCAGTTGACTAGCCACTTGAATTAACTAGCTGATTTAACCAGTTAGCCAGCTGGCTAGCCAGCTGATTAAACAAGCTGACATAACTAGTTAGCCAGCTGGCTGGCCAGCTGACTTAACTAGCTGAGACCTCTACCTAGCCAGGTGGATAGCCAGCTGATGTAACCAGATAGCTGCCAATGTATCCCACTGGCTTACCA
>NW_007036610.1:0-652 GCF_000164805.1 Carlito syrichta | reverse complement strand
TGCACTTATATAGAAACAAACTTTATAACGTAAAGAAATGGAGGACTTTCTGACATCACACAACCTCCCCAGGTTGAAACAAGAAGACATTGAGACACTAAATAGACCAATAACAACCCAGGAAATAGACTCTGTCATATAAAACTACCTAAATAAAAAGCCCTGAACCAGATGTTTTTCCAGCAGAATTCTACAAAACGTGCAAGGAGGAGCTGATACCAATCCTACTGAAAGTATTCCAGGCAATTGAGAAAGTTGGAATTCTCCCAAAGTCATTTTATGAAGATAACATCACACTGATACCAAACCAGGTAAAGATGCAGCAAAAAATAAAAATAAAAATAAATAAATAAATAAATAAATAAATAAATAAATATAAATATAAATATAAAACTATAGGCCAATATTGGTTATGAACAGAGATGCAAAAATCCTCAAAAAGATTCTAGCAAATCAGGTCCAAAAACACATCTCAAAAAATCATACCCAGTATCCAGGACAAGACCATAAATGTAATTAAATACATCAACAGATTTAAGAATAAGAACCACATGATTATATCATTAGAGGCAGAAAAAGCTTTTGATAAAATTCAGCATCTCTTCTTGATACAAACCCTAGGTATAGAAGGAACATACCTCAAAATAGTAAG
>NW_007036609.1:0-548 GCF_000164805.1 Carlito syrichta | reverse complement strand
GTCACATTCCGTCTTGGGGGACCCTGGGATGACCACGGCTCTCAGCGGCCGCCAGCGGCTGATTGGGAGGTAGCGAGATTCAGCACTTTTGACTTGGAAAAAGCAGCGCTGGGTATTATTTTGGGAACAGCCGGTCATGAGCAGCTCCGAGAGCGGTCGAGAGGCTATTAAAAGAAGACAATGTATTTTGAAATGAACCAGGCCGGGGAGACACCTCACTCCCTGCGGCAACCGCGGAACTGGGAGTTCTTTCCGGATGAGGCGAACCTTTCCGTCCTGGGCCTCCCCAGCTGCCAGCCGCCGCCCGTTCCTTCTCCTCTGCCAGCCCTGGCTGAGCACCTCACACACCTCCTCGGCCACGGGACGGAGTGTGGCTCCTCCCCAACCAGCTGAGCAGGTGGCCGGTGGTTGTGGCTACTTGGTGTTCACTCAGTCATTCAACAGACATTTTTGGGCAGGCTGTCACTGTCCAAACTCACACTCTGTGTGTGTGTGTGTGTGTGTGTGTGTGTGTGTGTGTGTGTGTGTGTGTCTTACTGTTTGGTGAC
>NW_007036608.1:0-557 GCF_000164805.1 Carlito syrichta | reverse complement strand
GTCAGGGAGTGGGATCCTTGAAGAAAGGGACGAGTCTAGAGAAAGATATGCATAATCAGAAGAAAAGGGAAAGGGGGGTTTGGAAAGGGGGGTTGGAAGGGGGCGAGGAGGGCTGGAGAAGTAGGGTTGGGAAGGAGGGGGAGGGAGGGAGAAAGAGGGAGAAAGAGGGAGGGAGGGAGGGAGGAGACAGAGAGAGGAGACAGAGACAGAGGCTGGAGAGAGAGGAGAGGAGAGGGGGGCGGAGAGGGGAGGAGAAGGGAGGGGAGGGAAGGAGGAGAGTCAGCGATCCATGGAGCTCTTTCCCTCTCTACGGTTTCTCACAGACGTGTTCCAGGAGATTTGCGAAATTACTCTGTTCTCAAACAGGAGAAGCACTAATGCTCAAACGTGGAGAGTAAAGCAGAGAAAACAGAAAAATTGCAACAGGTAGAGAAAAGTTGGCAGAAAGTGGGGAAGGCGGAGGGGTTAGTAGAAAGAGGCAAGAAAGATGAGAGTGGGAGAAAGGGGACGAAGGAGGGGGTCAGGCTGTCACATCCCCCAGAGGCTTCCCTTGGGTG
>NW_007036607.1:0-730 GCF_000164805.1 Carlito syrichta | reverse complement strand
AATATTTTAGCACTTTCTTTCGATTAGAAACTTTTGGATGTTTTTAGTATTATTTAAAAGCCTTTAACAGTTTTTCTCTCAGGATTTTAACATAGGTTTAGCTAAGATCAAAGTTAATTTTACAGAATTTTCAATTATCTAAAGTTTTATACTACTGAGGAGGCCAAATAAGTACTTCATTGTAAATCTCCATGTTATTTTGGTTTATAAATATTGGGCCCCAAATTGTCTTTTTTGGGTGTGTCTGATTTTAATTGCTTGGTGACAAAGTGTCAGATTAATCTGAGATTTGTTGCAGAGTACAGCATTATGTCTTAGGCAGAGAAAATACTTGGTAATTCAAAGGAAATACACTTTGAAAAATATAAGTTGGTTTAAAATATAAGGGAAACGTGATTTTATATTTCCTTCCAATATGTAGGGGAATTTTTTCTCTAAGGATTACATTTCTTTATCACATAATCCAATATTAGTGGAGTTTTTTCTCTAAGGATTGCATTTCTTTAACATTTAATCAAAATTACCTAACAGAAAATACACAGTGCACCAAGTAATCGTACACAAATTTTAAGAAAGGAAATAGCTGTATTAAATTTTGATACTGTTTTATTTTCTAAAATTTTTAAGACTTATCCTGCATTCTGTGTTCCGAATAACACTTAGGTACACTGATCCTCAAGGTTCAGTTATCTAAAGATGATACACATCTGGAATCTCAACAAGTTTCGAT
>NW_007036606.1:0-616 GCF_000164805.1 Carlito syrichta | reverse complement strand
CCCGGGAGGATGGGGACCCCAGCATGCAGCCTGCTCCTCAGACAGAGCTCGGCCATCGCTATCACTGGAACATCGCAAGGACTGGACAGTTTTACTGCATTGCACTCTCCCGCCGCTGCCGCAGCCCCTCCCCCCACCAGCGCTCCCGCCGCCACCACCGCCGCCGCCGCGGCTGCCGCGGCCTCTGGCACGGGTAGCTCATCACAACCCGGCCGGAGGAGATCCACACCAAACCGCTTCAGGGAAGATCTGCTGGGATCGCTGCCACCGCTCCTGCGACGGAGACTGTCCTGCCCACCCGGCGTGGGGCTCCTGTTGCCTGCTCAGAGGCAGGCAGCCATCTTGTTCCTGTCCGGCCCCACCCCCTCTGGGGCGAGCAGCTGAGATAGCACCACCTGCTGGCGATTCAAGGTAACAACACCGAAACGGGAGAAACAACCTTGATAAAGACATAGACCAAACTTCTGAACCGAGGTTAATCTGAACTGTCCCTCACAGCAGATCAGGGGAACTGACCCTAACTGCAAACTAATTTACCAGCTTGAAAAAAAAAACGAGAAATCAGACCTGAAAGGACACTGGACTTAAACGAAATGTCTCAGAGTGTGCTTCATTG
>NW_007036605.1:0-796 GCF_000164805.1 Carlito syrichta | reverse complement strand
AAAGGGGACGCAGCCACCCCTGGGGGGCCAGGTCCAGTGGTGGGAGAGCGGGTATGCTCAAAGTCCAAATCTCACCTGCAAAGGCGTATGTGTCAGGAGGAGAGAGAGGCCAGAACGGAGTCAAGTAACAACCAAGGTGCTCCTGTGGTCTGCCGGTAAACATCAGTATGATTTTGGGCAAGTGACTTCGTCTTTGGAGTCTCAGCTTTTCTCATCTGTGGAAATGACAGGCCTGTTCCCTAGGCTTCTAATTGGATGTGTGAACTTTAGTGAAATCCAGTACACGTTTGGGACACGGTGGATACTGAAAAAACGTCAGCTTTCTTGCCTCTTTAACCTCTATTGAGTACACGACAGTGAGACAGACGGACACAAGACCCACAGATGCACAGTGAAGTTTCGAGATGCTGCATCTGAGCGACACTCCAGTACTAGTGAGAATGTGGGCATCCGAAAATTCAGACCTTTCATCCCTAGTCAAACGGTAGCATCTGGGCTCTACACATTAATCTTATGGCGGAAACTCTTTCCTGCAAAATGTATTCCCAATTTTTAAAAAGTAACTTTATCTTACAATCCTTTAAAATCTACAGGAAAACTATAATAACAGCATACAGAGTTCCCACAGACCCCATCACCGGCTTCCATCATTATTGTCTTACATGGGTGCAGTACATCTGTCACAATTATTGAATCCATATTGGTACATTATTATTATTAACTAAAGCCCAACCTGTATTCAAGTTTCCTCAGTTTTTTCCTAATGTCCCTTTTCCATTCCAGGAGTCCATCCAAG
>NW_007036604.1:0-455 GCF_000164805.1 Carlito syrichta | reverse complement strand
CAGGTCACTACATGGCCTCCAACTAAGTACGAATAAAGAATCATTTTTGTACGCGTCCTCAATCCAAAAAGTTCACAGGTTGTCGGCTATGGGACAAACAAAAAACAGATCTTCGAGCTCCCCAAATGTTTCAGTGCAATTTAGCATTCAGATATTATGAATCGGTCATTTCAGGACTCCAGCAACATTCTTGTTCTCTTAAAAATTTTAAATGTAATTGGCACTCCAAGTCCGTTAGGTTCCTCAAAACAGCTAAGGCCAGATTCCGAGACAAAAAGAATCTTCCTGCCGTATTTTGATGTAACTCTGGTCTTAAGGTGAACCCTGTAATCTTTCCCCTTCCTTGCCTCCTTTTGTTTTGAGAATGGACAAGGGTTTTGCACTTGTCAAATGTTTGCTACGTACTTTTAATGGTAACGAGGAATCATGGAATTCACGAACCGAGGAAACTCTGG
>NW_007036603.1:0-623 GCF_000164805.1 Carlito syrichta | reverse complement strand
ATAAACTTTGGAGTCAGTGTGCTGATATCCATACAATAACTTGTTGAGGTTATTTGGGATTGTGTGAAATTAAAAGATCAAGTTGGAAAGATTTATATCTTGATAAACTATTGATTTCCTGACTTAAGTTGCATTAATTTCTGCACTGATTTTTATTATTTTCTCCTTTAGAGTTATTTATTTATTTATTTATTTATTTATTTTGAGTTGGAGTCCTACTCTGTCACCCAGACTGAAGTGCAGTGGCCACTCCCGGCCACCGCAGCCCCGATCTGCTGGGCTCTGGCGATCCTTCTGCCTCAGCCTTCCAAGTAGCCGGAATTACAGGTATGCCTATCACGCCCAACATTTTTTCATTTATTGTAGAGATGAAGTCTCGCTGCCCAGGCGGGTCTCGAACCCGCGGGCTAAGGCAATCCACTCACCTCAGCCTCCCAAAGGCATGGGATTACAGGCTGAGCCACTGAGCCCGGCTTTAGATTTATTTTTTTATTTTTATTTTTTTGAGTTGGAGTCTCACTTTGTTGCCCAGACTGGAGTGCAGTGGTATGCTCCCGGTCACAGCCTCAACCTGCTGGGCTCCGGCGATCCTTCCACCTCAGCCTTCCAAGTAGCTGGAATCC
>NW_007036602.1:0-791 GCF_000164805.1 Carlito syrichta | reverse complement strand
CGCTGTGGCTCAAGGGGACGCTCACAGGCCTGTCTGACACCCGCCCAGCAACTTGGAAAAAAAAGGGCCATCAAACTCTCCTCCCTGTGATCCACCTTCAGTTTTTTTTTTCTTCCTGAGCTCCACAAAGTTCCAGACACTTGGAAGACTGAGCTGGAAGAATCGCCCGAGCCCAGGAGTTGGAGGCTGCAGTGTCTGTGACCGTCTACTCTGTGAGACAGAGTTAGACTCTGACTCTAACAATCAAACCCCAAGATAAAGGAAAAAAAACCCTTGAAAAATGAAAAATGAATAATGTTGGAAAAATCATGAAGAAAGAGGCCTTGCGTATGTTTATCCTGTTAGAAGTGTGAGTTAGGCTTTAAAATTGTGAAACACTTTGGGGTTAGCTGTACATGTGCTAACAGCCTACAGTATAGAAACTGCAATCTTAGGAATACATTTGAGAGAAATCATTCCCCTATGTAATGAAAAGACATGGACTATAACAGTTATGTCATCATACTTTCTTAGCTACGGTCCCAAAACCATACAAATGTTCATCCACAAGTTTGAAAAACATATTTGAGGGTCATCAGAAAATGACGAAAAATGAACAATGGACGTTAACATGGTTGCATGTAGAAAACCAAATTTTTATCAAAGCCAAATTCATGCTTACCATGATATGACCTCATGTACTGCGATAAAAGAAGTAAAACAAGCTACTTTTTTGGAAATACATACAACTATGCTAAAATGAGGTTAAAATATAATACCCTGATAATTAACTTAATATTTATCTTCACCTA
>NW_007036601.1:0-801 GCF_000164805.1 Carlito syrichta | reverse complement strand
CCAAGCAATTGGGAACTGCTATAGAATAAACACAATTATGTTCCACAGTGTAATTTTTTGGAGAGTTGGTGATAGAACAGTACCTTCTGAACCTGTTGAGCGACTTCCATGGGGTGTTAGAAAAAAATGATAAAAATATCATTTTTAGAAAAAAATTAAAAATGCATTCTATGATTATCTTTTTGATATAAAAGAAGTCTACTGGATTTTAAGGAGAAAAATTTATTTTCATCTTTTAACAAGACTCTCCAATGTCAAATGTTAGAAAGCATTGTGCACAGATAAAACTTTAAATGTATTCAAAGATAGTGTTTCAGAAGTAAAGCATGCACTATAATGACATTATAATGATGTTGTCTGTAAAGATAGTAATGATGGTTTTGCTTTCATCTATGATCAGAGTGTGACATTGTCTTTTTTAAAATAATGATGAGAATTTACACATACAAATGGAAAATTATTTTACTTGCTGCCAAACTTCAAAACTCCACTCATATTTCTCTGATGATGCTGTCATATAATTAAGCATTTCTATATGAGGGACATGGATGGTTATACAAATATGTTCACCCACTCATCTAAGTATTCTATTTTCTCATCAATCTTGATCAGCTTATAAAATTAGCCGTGATGTCAGAGAACTTGGTGAAGTTGCCTTGGGGCAGACTTATTTGTTACCTCAATTCTAACCGCGATATTTTTATAAAAAAGATTAAGGGGAAACCAATGTTTTGGTAAATTTGTAGATGGTGGTCCTGTTATGCTTAAAATAGGGGATTAATTAAGGTTCATAGTTTTGGA
>NW_007036600.1:0-789 GCF_000164805.1 Carlito syrichta | reverse complement strand
GCTGACCGGTTTGCAAGCGAGTGAGCTGACTTTAGCTGACGTGATGGAGAACAAGTGAGCCATCTATTTATCTGACTAGATAGCTGAGTTGCTAGCCAACTAGTTAGCTAAGAAATTAGCTGATTTGCTAGCTGACTTAACTAGCTAGCTAGCTGGCTATCTAGCTGACATAACAACCTAGTAAACAAACTACCTAACTTTCTAGCATGTTGACTTCACTAGCTAACTGAATAGTTAACTGAGTTGCAAGCAGACTTAACTAGCTAGCTGGCTATCTAGCTGACTTAATTAGCTGATTAGCTACTTTGCTGGATAACTGGCTAGCTAGTTGAATTAATGAGTTGGTTAACTGGTTGTCTACTCAGCTAGCCAGCTGGATTAACTAGCTAGCTACCTGGCTGGCAAGTTGGCTAGGCAGCCAGCTAGCTAGCTAGCTAGTGGGCTGACCAAGTGGCTAGCCAGTCGGCTTAAATAACCATCCGGCTGGCTGGACAGTCAAATAGCCAGCTGAATCAACTAGCCAGCCACCCTGCTGCTCAGTCAGCTAGCCAGCTGGTTTAACTAGTGGACCACCTACCTGACCAGCCTGCTAACCAGCAAGCTTAACTTGCCAGACACATAGCTATCCTGCCGGATAACTAGCTTACTTAACTAGCTGACTTAACAAGGTAGCCATCCATCTAGACAACTGGCTTAACTAGCTGGCCACCTAGCTAGCCAGCTGGCCAGCCAGTTCACTTAACTAACTGAATTATCTAGATAGCCAGTGGGGTAGCCAGCTGACTTAAT
>NW_007036599.1:0-819 GCF_000164805.1 Carlito syrichta | reverse complement strand
TCTCATTTGGACTTCGGCTGTGCAGAGCGCCTCTGTTTGAACTAAGAGTTCTCTCATGGGACACGCTTTGCCCATGTGCAGCTCTACGCTGCCAACCAGGGGGCGATGGGAACCCCACAGTGGAGCAAGAAGGCATTACTTGGTGAATTCCCTGGGTGCATTCTGAAATGTTTCTCCCTTTCAAATTTTTGTGTGGGAGGATACACAATTGCTCTGCCAAACGCATTGACGGAAAAGAGCTGACTGCCTTGGTGGTGCTTGTTTTGAATGTCCGTCTCCCTTGGAAAGTGCTGTGTGAGAAGTGTGCTGCACTGTGAGGTTCTGGCACTGAGTGCGCGTGCTGTCATTCCTCCTTCCCACTTGTTCCCTTTCGTGTATCTCACGCTCTACAGGGTGACTGCTTTGGCGTGCGGCTTGTCAACCTCTCCCATGCGGGAATGCTCATCTCCCCTGTGCCACAATGAGGGATCTGAGACATTCACAGTTACTTGTGGGAAGGCATTATGTGTGACCCGGGGGAATTCTGAATTGCTCTTTCGTGACACCTTCTCCTGTCAGGGAAAGCAATGAGACTGTGGATTGCTGGTGGGAGTGGCCTTTCTTAGGCCTGGGCTGCACGGGCACCTTCCGGGCTTAAGTCTGTGCCCAATGTGTGCTGCAGTGTCACCTCTTTGCTGTGACTATTATTCTTCATTGCCGCCTGCTGTAATACCTCATTCTCATTCTTTCCCCTTGATTTGTGTTCCTTTCCATAGAGGGCCTTTGCGTACGAGCGTGAAACCTCCGTGTTTCACGGAGAGAAATCTGCAAGACATAGTG
>NW_007036598.1:0-716 GCF_000164805.1 Carlito syrichta | reverse complement strand
CCCACCAGGCTGGAGCTTTCCCATCTCCTTGTCAGCCCTTTCTTCCTTTCCTGTCCTCTGCGCCTCCTCCTGTCCATCCTTGCCCTGGTCTGATCCCTAGCACCCTTACTCTTTCTCCTTCTAACAACCCAGATATACGCTCTGTCCCTGTTTCCTTTATTAAAGACATCTTTCAACCATCTGGGCTCTTCAGCTGTTCTTTCTGTCCCTTAGGCCTGTCGAGCACAACCTGGAGCAGAGCAGACGCTCAGTCAATATTTGCTGAACAAATATCTGAATCTTCCTTTTCCTTCTTGCTGATAAACTTCTCCAGAGCGCACACTTACTGCCTGCGCCAGTTCTCATCACCCTGTCCATCCCGCCTTTGAAGCCTGTCCCACACCTGTCTCTCTGTAGTGACTCTCTCTGAAGTCTGAGGCTGCCTGAGATCCTCTTCTGTCTTCATCATCCTTCCCTTTCCTCTCTTGGTGGCACAGTGGTGCCTTCCCCAGTCTCCTTCTCTGTGATTTAGTCATTTTGGGCGTTAGTGTCCTCTACCTTTTTCATTTATTTATTGTCAGTTGGGACTCTCTTCTCCTTCCCCTTTCTTCTGCCTCCCAAATGAAGCATGTGCCTTTCCAGGTGTCTCTTCTTGGTTTCATTCTTTCTGCAAACTCCTCTGTGCCAGTGGCTTCAGTGACAACAGCTCTAGAGTAAGTCTCAAATTCATGCTGCCT
>NW_007036597.1:0-710 GCF_000164805.1 Carlito syrichta | reverse complement strand
TCCCGCATATCATGCACCCCCCCCCCACACAACGTCCAGGTCACCAGGTAAATGGGGCTGTCCCTGTGGTCCCTCTGTTGATTTCTTTGGTCTGCGGAGCTGGTTTACTACCCATGGCTCCAGGAGTCTCCCTTCACCTGGAGTCAGAATCTCCTCTCATCTGGTTGTTAGTGTGTATATGGGGGCAGTATCATTGAATTCCTGTTAGAGCTTGCCTTGCTTTCAGGATGATAACCATCATTCTGGACAAGCCCCCCTTGATTGCCTGCTATTCTACTCTGGGGACTGTGAAGCCTTGTGATGTCTCTTCACAGTATTCTGCTGCCACCTGGTGAAAATTCATAGCCCAAGACATTGGAGCCATCCCTGGCTTTGAACTTCTACATGCTCTCACCGACACAACACTTGGAAACAGATGCTCACCGATGTCAGTCTATAAACACCAGTAGGCAGTGATGCTCCCAGAAGATCTGGCGGATAGGACCTCCTGGAGGAGCCATGCCCACCTCTCCCAGGCTCCAGTGGTATGGGAGGGAACATCTGACTAAAAAGAATCCAGGTCCTCGGACTTGGAACATCCACTGTAAAACTATTAAAAAAAAAAAAAAGACTGACAGTGGTGGGAAACTGTGGCGGGGAGGGGAAGGGAGGTGGTATTAACGATAGTCAATATCTGTCTGGGGACGGGGAGACACCCCTTATCGACAAGG
>NW_007036596.1:0-569 GCF_000164805.1 Carlito syrichta | reverse complement strand
GCAACTGAAAAAAATATATAAAGATCAGTCTAAAAATTGAAAACTTTGAGAGAACTCTCTTCAGAACTTTGGGGGGGCCCATGGGCTCCCTTTTTTCTTTATATTCTGTGAGAGAGAGAGAAAGGGAGAGGGAGAAATGAGAATGTTATACATTTTCCAGCACATTTATATCATGGGTTCAAGAAATAGATACTTTCCTATGAACTCCCTGTGTCTCTTTGGAAACTTTTTGGAATCTGTCATATATTTGACCTATGTTCTTTAACATTTTTAACAAATCTTAAAAGGGAAATTAGAAACCTTAAATGCTTGATATCAACCAGAAAGCCCTACTGATATTTCTAACGACATTGTTGTAAATTCTTTCGCCTATTAAGCTGACCAAGATAGGTTATAAAAGAGACTTTTATTCTAAAAGTAGATGGAGCCAGGCTCGGTGGCTCAGACTGTAATCCCGTGCCTTTCGGAGGCTGAGGCGAATGGATTGCCAGAGCCCGCGGGTTCCACACCCGCCTGGGCAGCGAGATCTCATCTCTACAATAAATCCAAAAATCAGCCGTGAGTGGTAG
>NW_007036595.1:2267-3960 GCF_000164805.1 Carlito syrichta | reverse complement strand
TCCTCCTCCCCACCGAGATTCCTGCCGGTCCTTGCTCCCTGCTGGCCTCACATCTGTTTCTACCTTGATCACAAACATTGAGCACCTACTACATGCCAGTTCAGGGGGCATGGTGGCTCATGCTTGTCATTCCAGTCCTGTGCGAGGCCTGGGCAGGAGGATTGCATGAGGCAAGGAGTTCGAGACCAGCTGGAGCAACATAGTGAGACCTCATCTCCACAAAAAAATCAAAATTAACTGAGTGTGGTGGCTTATACCTGTGATCTGAACTACTCGGGAGGCTGAGGTAGAGGGATTGCTTGAGCCCAGGAGTTCAAGACCAGCCTTGGCAACTTGGTGAGACTCTGTCTCTAAATTTTTTTGTTTAAAATTAGCCAGATATGGTGGTGCCTGTAGTTCCAATTAGTTGGGAGGCTGAGGTGGGAGAATCACTTGAGCCCAGGGTTTTCAGACTGTGGCAAACCGTGATTGCACCACTGCCTGGGCAACACAGCAAGACCTTGTCTTTAAAAGTAAGTAAATAAAAATTGTAATGTTAACCCGGTCTCAGTGGCTCAGTCTGTAATCCTGCGCCTTTGGGAGGCTGAGGTGAGTGGATTGCCTGAGCCCACGGGTTTGAGACCTGCTTGGGCAGTGAGACCTCATCTCCACAATAAATCAAAAAATAGCTGGGCATGGTAGCACGCACCTGTAATTCCAGCTACTTGGAAGGTTGAGGCAGAAGGATCACCGGAACCCAGCAGGTAGAGGCTTTGATGGCCGGGAGCGGCCACTGTACTCCAGTCTGGGCGACAGAGTGACTCCAACTCAAAAGAAAATTGTAATGTTTAGGCCCATTCCCCAGAATCCATGGATACTGGGGATTGAATGGATTTTGAAAATATTGACTTGTTCCTTTGGACTTGAATGTACTTTTCCTTTACATAATATATATTTGAGTTGGAGTCTCACTCCATTGCCCCAACTGGAGTGCAGAAGCAAACTCATGTCCACCACAACCTCGACCTGCTGGTTCCAGTGATCCTTCAGCCTCAGCCTTCCAAGTAGCTGGAACTGCAGGCATGTGCTACCACGCCCGGCTAATTTTTGATGTATTGTCTCGCCAAGTGGCGTGGGTGGGTCTCGAACCAATGGGCTCAGGCAATCCACTCACCTTGGCCTCCCAAACGCTGGGATTACAGGCTGAGCCACTGAGCCCAGCCCCTTTGTATAATATTTTTAAGTCGTGCTTTCCTTCCTGGTCCTTGGAATG
The DNA here is from genome assembly GCF_000164805.1 of Carlito syrichta. Classification (NCBI taxonomy): domain Eukaryota; kingdom Metazoa; phylum Chordata; class Mammalia; order Primates; family Tarsiidae; genus Carlito; species Carlito syrichta. The sequence continues at coordinate 2,708 of NW_007036595.1, read as the reverse complement.
TTGTTCAGTAGTCTTCTTACCCTGAATGTTACTTTTTTTGTTTGAGTGAATCTCCCTCTGTCACTCAGGCTAGAGTGCAGTGTCACATTCAGGCAATCCTCCTGCCTCAGCCTCCTCAGTAGGTGAGACTATAGGTGTGTGCCACCATGCCCAGCTAATTTTTTGACTTATTATAGAGTAGAGGTCTCATCAAGTTGCCCAGACTGGTCTCAAGCCCTGGACTCAGGCCATCCTCTCACCTCAGCCTCCCAAAATGCTGGGATGCCAGGTGTGATCCACAGCACCCAGCCTGAACGTGACTTTGAATACCGGTGTTAGGTCACCTGATGTATGTTTTCTATCACGTGTGTGACTTTTAATTAATTTAATTCCTAAATAATGAATTCCATTGCTAGACTAACAGGTTTGGTGTGGCCATCCTTGGTTTTTCCCAGCTGAGTT
>NW_007036595.1:0-1027 GCF_000164805.1 Carlito syrichta | reverse complement strand
GCCACAGAGAGGCTCTTCCTGGCATTGGGCTGTGGCCTTTTCCTCCTCTGGGTACTTTGTGGGGTGACTTTTGTATATTGGGTCCCTTGGCCTGACCTTCCTGGTCCCTGGGTGCTGCATGTCCCCACATCAGCCTTCCAGTGGCAGAGACCCTGTGACCTCTGCTGGTTTGACCTATCCCAACACTGCAGGGTTTTACCCATTCAGCCCTCTTTATTTGTTTATTTATTGTTTTTTTTTTTTTGAGTCAGAGCCTCTGTCTGTGACCCAGGCTAGAGTGCATTGGCCCAATCACGGTTCACTACAGCCTCAACATCGGGGTTTCAGACAATCCTCCCATCTCAGCCTCCTGCACAGCCTGGACTACAGCTGCATGCCACAGCACCTGGATAATTTATTGATTTTTTTTGGAGAGATGAGGTCTTGCTATATTGCCCAGACTGGTCTCAAAACTCTTGGTCTCAGGCAACCTTCTTGCCTCAGCCTTCCTAAGTGGTGGGATTACAAGTGTGAGTCTCCGTGCCTGGCCTCAACCACTTTTATTTCTTGTTCTGGCTTATTGATACTAGAGGGATGGTGGGGATGGGGAAAGTTCTCTCTTGGATTTCAGACCCCAGACCTCATGGTCCAGATCAGAAAGGGAAATGACTCCTGTCAGGCACAGACCCTGGCATCACACGCCCCTGTGAACCCATTTCACATGTGCACAAACCCATGTTCTGTAACTGTACTGAGAGAGAGGTGTGCTCCTGACTTCTGTTATGTTCTCATGTGCCAGGCATGGTGTCATGATCTCTGTGCATTTTCCCTGTTCTCATGGCAACCCTGAGACAGGAAACATTTGTGAGCAATTTTTGAAAGATGACACACCTGCACAGAGGACAATGCCATGTATGACCCCTTAGGTACAGGGACAGCCAGGATGCCAGGCCCCGAAGGCTCCACCAACTCCCTCCCAGCTCAAGGTGGGCTTGTGATTTATCCCAATTCACAGTTAGGGATATGGAAGGTCAGACCCCAGAGCCTG
>NW_007036594.1:0-493 GCF_000164805.1 Carlito syrichta | reverse complement strand
AAAATAGATAAATATAGCAGCCTCTCTCATTGAAGTGGAAATGGGGGCTTCAGAATCCACGTGGGCATTTTTTCTCCTTGCACACAAGTAGTGAGAGGGTGTAAAAAATCTCATTTAGAAAGTTCTACAACCCTCTGAGGCATACTTAGAGTATTAACAGTATCATATGAACAAGTGTAATGTTCCATCAAAAAGAATCCTCTTAACTTCCACTGTACAACAAAAGCCACAGATGTGTAAAGTATGCCAGAAGTGTTGTGCTCTTTGGATCACTGTTTACAAGAAAGAGCTGACCTGGTCTAGTTTACCTCTGTTTGTTTCACTGTCAACATGCATGCCTATGGACCAATATTTGCTGGATTAAAGTAAGCAAGTTGAATAATTGATCATAAGTAAGGAGACCCTACCACAAGTCTGACAAGTTTGACATAGGGACATAATTTGCAAAAATAAAGCATTTCATAGAACCTCATTCTCTGAAATTATTCACTGT
>NW_007036593.1:0-772 GCF_000164805.1 Carlito syrichta | reverse complement strand
GACACTGCAATATGCCCTTTATCTTTGGGCCAAAAAGTTCATAGAAGAAAGTTCTGGAGTTTTCTCCTCTTCACTATTAAACAAAAATGAAAATATGTCACATGTAGAATGATCTGTATCTATATATGATACAGATATACTGTATGCTAAAGCTTTTCAATTTTGCTTATTATAAGTTAAATTTGCCACCTTGATGCAGTTTATTCATCTATAAAAATAAAACTCGAGTTTGTCTGACTTTATATACAGACTAGATAAGAGTCTCACATTTGAAGAAAGCACATTTGAGACAACCAGCACATTTGAGACAACCCTGGGTCCCAAGTGACACTCCCTTTCTCCCCATTTATTCTAAGGTGGTCAATAAACTGACTGAATACTTTTCTAAGCAAAGGAGGCAGCATGTTGCTCCTGCTGTATGCAGTAGGTGTGCCAACACCACCATCTTGACATCGTTTCTGGCATGCATGTTTCAAGGCTGTCAACCAAGTCCCATATTCTAGGTTTTGTAGGAGAGGAAATCCACAGTGGTTCAGCCCATCATGCAAATATATGTGGGCCCCAAGGCTTAGGATGTATGCATTGGTTAAGGCCAAGAAACAGTTGCCATGAAGCCAGAACATGTGAACCAACTCCTGCCTCTCATCAGCTGCTAACTACAACAGCACACGCATCACCACTCTGGCCATGAGAAGGTGGTTAAGGATCAGTGATCGTCTCACAAGTGGGAGACATTCTGACATTATCTCTAGGTTTGAGTTCAGTGGCTCAT
>NW_007036592.1:0-4461 GCF_000164805.1 Carlito syrichta | reverse complement strand
AATAACAGCTGCTGGAGAGGGTATGGTGAAAAGAGAACACTTCTACACTGTTGGTGGGAGTGTAAACTAGTGCAACCTCTGTGGAAAGCAGTGTGGCGATTCTTAAAAGCTCTAAATACCAACCTCCCATATGATCCCGCAATCCCCCTACTGGGAATATGTCCTGAAGAACACAAATCACTCTATAAAAAAGATACCTGCACACGCATGTTTATCGCAGCATTGTTCACAATAGCAAGAACCTGGAAACAGCCATGCTGCCCGTCAAAGGAGGACTGGATTAAAAAAGTGTGGTATATATACATGATGGAATACTACGCAGCCATAAAAAAACAAAATCATGAATTTCGCAGCAACCTGGATGGAACTAGAGTCTATTATACTGAGTGACCTCTCACAGAAACAAAGATCCGAGTACCACATGTTCTCACTCATATAATGGACCTTAAACATCCAATGCAATACTATACGAAAATGACTGACAGTAGTGGGAAACTATGGTGAGGGGAGGGAGATGGGACTAACAGTAGCAAATATCTGTCTGGGAACGAGGAAACACCCCATATCAACAGGGTACCTGAATGAAACACAATTGTGTACCTAACCCTTAACTGTACTCCACAACTTCACAATAAACAAAAAAACGTATTGGGCTCAGAGGAAAGTAAAAGACTGACCACACACTTCCCAAGGGAACAACAGAGCACAGAATCAAAAGAGAATGCATTGCAACAAGAAAGCTAAAGACACGTGCATACATAACCCCTCAGTCAAAGGGAACCAGGAAACAGAGAAAACAATTTATAAGAACCTCTGGAAAAGGATAAGCAATCACATGTCAATAATCAGCTTGAATGTGAATGGACTAAATGCACCACTGAAAAAACACAGATTGGTGGACTGGACAAAAAAACCATGACCCCATTATTTGCTGCATCTAGGAGACTCATCTCACTACAAGGCCTGCACACAAACTCAAAGTTAAAGGATCAAAAACAAGTTTCCAGCAAATGGATCAAAAAATTAGGCAGGTGTTGCAATCTTAATATCAGACAAAATAAAACTTAAGCTATCAAGAATGTTAAAAGATGCAAAAGGACTCTAGACAATGATAAAAGGTTCAATCCATCAACAAGAAATATCCATCCTAAACATAAATACACCCAACATAGGAGTACTAACTTTTATAAAGAAATTATTAATAAAAACAAAATATTGATTATTACATTATTATAGCAGGGGACTTGAATATCCCACTGACAGGCCTAGATAGATCATCAAGGCAAAGAATCAACAAGGAGATTCAGAATCTAAACTTGATATTTGACCAAATGGACTTAGTAGATACCTACAGGTTATTCCACTCAACAACCACAAAATACACTTTCTACTCATCACCACATGGAACATAATCCAAATGTATCACATCCTTGGCCATAAATTAAGCATATACAAAGTCCATAAGGTTGAAATGTTGCCAAGCACTATCTAGACCATGGTTGAATAAAGATAAATATCAAACCAACAGCATTTTCCCAAAGTCCACAAAGACATGTACACTAAACAGCATATGCTGGACAGCGACTGAGTCATCACTGAAATCTGAGAAGAAATTGAGTTTCCTGGAAACAAATGAAAATGAAGAAAAATCTTACCAAAACCTATGGGATGCCATGAAATCTGTTATTAAGGGGGAATTTATATTTTTACAGGCACACATCAATAAAATGGAAAGATCACAAGTGAAGAGTCTAACAAATCACCTAAGGGAGTTAGAAAGAAAATACCACCAAAACCCCAACTTCAGCAGAAGAATCCAAATTGCAAAAACAAGAGTCCAAATACAGGACATGGAAGATAAAAATATCATAGAAAACAGCAAAACAAAAAGCTGGTTATTTGAAATAACTAACAAGATCGATTGGCCCCTAGCCAGAATGACCAAGAAAAAGACAGGAAAAAACCCAAATAAACACAATCAGATATACAAAAGATCCAATCACAACAGAAGCTGAAGAAGTATGAAGATTTATCTAAGATTACTATATACACCTACATGGAAACAAACTTCATAAACTAGATAAAATGGAGTATTTCTGACATCACATAACCTCCCTATGTTAAAACAAAAAGACATTGAGACACTAAATAGACCATTAACAAGCCAGGAAATTGACTCTACAAAAACTGCCCACAATAAAATACAAAGTCCTGGACCAGATGGCTTTTCACCAGAATTCTACAAAATGTATAAGGAAGAGCTGATACCAATCCTATTGAAAGTATTTCAGGCATTTGAGAAAGATGAAATTTGCCTCAAAACATTTTATGGAGCTAATATTACACTGATACCTAAACGGGGCAAAAATCCAACAAAGGATAACTACAGGCAAATATGCCTTATGACATACATGCAAAAACCCTCAACAAGATTCTAGCAAATCTGATCGAAAAACACATCTCAAAAATTATGCACCATGACCAAGTAAGTCTCATCCCCAGGATACAAGGCTAGTTCCATTGTCACAAGATAATAAATGAAATTAAATACATGAACAGATTTAAAAAGAAGAATCACACGATTATATCATTAATGAAGAAAAATCTTTTGATAAAATCCAGCATCCCTTCGTGATAAAAACCCTCAAACACCTAGATATAGAAGGAACAGACCTAAAAATAGCAAATGCCATCTGCAAAAAACCCACAACTAACATATTTGTAAATGGACAGAAACTAGAAACATTTTCCCTGAAAACTGGAACAAGACAAGGCTGCTCGCTCTCACCCCTCTTGTTCAATATTGTCTTGTAAGTCCTAGTTCAGACATTGAGACAAGAGAAGAAAAGCAGTGTACCCAAATAAGAAAAGAGGAAGTCAAGTTATTCCTCTTTGCTGATGATACAATTCTATACCTTGAAAATCCAAGAGAATTTGTCAAAAGGCTGCTTGCACTTACAAAGGACTTTGACAAAGTCTGAGAGTACAAAATGAATATGCAAAAGATAGTTGCATTCTTATACCCCAACAGCAAGTAGGCAGAGACTTAAATAAAAAGCACAATACCATACACAATAGCCACAAAAAATGAAATACCTCGCCATCTTCCTAACCAGAGAAGTGCAAGTCCTTTACAAGGAGAATTACAAAACACTCCTCACAGAAATCCAAGAGACATAAACAGGTGGGAAAACATTTTTTGCTCATGGATAGGAAGAAACAACATTTTTAACATATCCATCCTACCAAAGGAAATCTAAAGACCCAACGCAATGCCAATTACGTTGCCAACATCATTCTTCTCAGTCCTAAAAATGACAATACAGAAAACATATGGAAACATAAATGACCACGAATAGCCAAAACAATCCTTAAACAAAACAAAAGAAACAAAGCAAGTTTCACACTTCCAGACTTCAAATTTTACTATAAGGCTACGATAATCAAAACAGCCTGGAATTTTACAAGTACAGGCACACAGTCCAGTGGAACAAGATAGCGATTCCAAAGGCAATGCCTCAATTTCTTAACCACCTCATCTTTGACAGAGCCTCCAACAACAACCACTGTGAAGAGAAGCACCTATTCAGAACATGGTGCTGGGAAAACTGACTGACCACATGCAAAAGATTGAAATAGGACCCCTACCTATCACCGAACACAAAAAAATTATCAGAGACCTAAATGTAAAACCTCAAACTATGAGTATTAGAAAATACAGGAGACACTCTTGTGGAAATTGGAACTGGGAACCAATTCTTATTCAGCACCCTAAATGGCAATACCTTAAGAAATAAGATAGACAAGTAGAGCCTCATTAAAATAGCGAGTTTTTTCAAAGCTAAGTAGAGCAGGGAGACAGCCCACAGAATGGGAAAAAATATTTTCCAACTATATATATGACAAAGGTCAAACATCCAGTATCTAAAAGGACCTCAAACACAACTAAAGGAAAAACAAACAAACAAACAGCCTCTTTAAAATGTAGGCAAAAGTCATGAATAGACACCTCAAAAGAAGATATGTGGTCAGCCAACAGACACATGGAAAAGTGAACAGACTCTTTTATAATCAGAGAAATACAAATCAAAACCACATTGAGATACCACCTAACCCTGTGAGAATGGCCATCATTAATAAAACAAACAATAAAAGTTGCTGGCAAGGATGGGGAGAAAATTGCAGTCTTCTACACTGCTGGTGGGAATGAAATCTAGTACAACCTCTTTGGAAGACTGTGACAATTTCTGAATGAAGTAGAAATTTATTTTTCATATGACCCAGCAATTCCCCTTTTGGGAATGTAGCCGGAGGAATTCAAATTATTCTATAAAAAATATACCTGCACACGTATGTTTCTTGCAGCTCTATTCACAATATCAAAAACATGGAACCACCAGTGTTGCCCTTTGAAGCTGGGCTGGATAAAAAAAATGTTGTAGTACATATACACAATGGAAT
>NW_007036591.1:0-1262 GCF_000164805.1 Carlito syrichta | reverse complement strand
CCTCTGTGATGGGTGCTCCAGTGAATTGCCCTTTTCTGGAAATTTTTGCCTCAGGGACCACCCCTTTTCTCTAATGGGTGCCTCAGTTTCTGGCTCTCCTCTGTGATAGTTCCCCATTAATTTGTCTTTCTCTGTAATGGGTGTCACAATGACTCGCCCTCCTCTATGAAGAGTGTGCAAGTGTCTGGCTTTTTTCTGCAATGTTTGCCACAGTGATGGCCTCACCTCTGCCATGGGTAATTCAGTAACTAGCGTTCTGTTGTGATATTTACCCCAGTGACTGGCTGTCCTCTACAATGTGTGCCCTATGACTGGGACTCCTCTGTGATGGATGCCTAAGTGACTAGTCCTTTTCTGGGATTGATAGCCTAGTAATTGACCCTCCTTTGTGATTGGTGTCCCAGTGACTAATTCTACTTCCTAATGAATGTCTTACTGATTAAGCCTCATTTATTATGGTCGCTTTGGTTACTGGCTGTTCTCTATGATGCATGTCACAGTGACTGTCCCTCCACTGTGATGGATGCTTCTGTGACTGGTCTTCTGGGATGGGATCCTCAGTACCTGGTCCTGCTCTGTGATAGGTACTCAGTGACTGACTTTTCACTGTGATGGCTATCCCATTGACTCACTCTCCTCTGGGATGGGTACCTAAGAGACTAGGCTTCTTCTGTAATGGAAGTCTCAGTTATTGGCATGCTTCTATAATGAGTACCCTATGACTTGCTCTCGTCTATGTTGGGTGACACAGTGTCCAAAACTCCTCTGTGATTGGTGGCCCAGACTGTACCCTTTTTTGATGGTGTCACTGTGATTTGTCCTCCTCTGTAATGGGTGACACAGTGACTAGCTTCTCTGTGTTATGGTGCCCCAGTTTCTCTCTGTCTTCTGTGTTGTTTCTCCCAGTGACAGTTTTTTGTGTTTTTTTTTTTTGCTGATGGGTGCACCAGCAACATCCTTATTCTCTGATTGATGCTCCAGTGACTGACTCGTATTTTTAATAGTTGCCCCATAATTGGCACTTCTCTGTGATGGATACTGTGGTGATTGGCCCTTCTCTGTTATCAGTGCTCCAGTGACTGAACCGCCTTTGTGCTCAATGCCCCAGTGACTGGCCCTTCTCCATAATGAGCTTCTTTCTGGCTATCCTCTTCTCTCATGGGTGCTCCAGTGACTGGCTATCCTCTATGATGAATTTCACAATAACTCTTCCTTCTCTGTAATGTATGCCTCAGGTACTGACCTCCCTATGTGATTAGTGT
>NW_007036590.1:0-695 GCF_000164805.1 Carlito syrichta | reverse complement strand
CCTAGTTTCCTAGGACAATAGGGATTAAGGTTTTCCTAAGGTAGACTACAGTTTGTAGAATAAGAAGGGAAATGGACATTAAATCAATGCTTGCAAATGAATAATTAGCCCTGAAAAAAATAACTGGAAGAGTAAACTATCCTAGAACAAGAACAAAACAGGAACTCATAAAATTATTAGGTCTAATAGAAGATTGTAGACTATGGACTGATTTGCATACAACTAGAACTAAGAATCTATGTTAAAAATTATTGGCAAAAGCACTAAACTTCCTCCAATAAACCAAAAAGGAAATACAAATTTCAGAAGAATTAAAACAAGCCTTCATTACAGACCCTCTCCTACCCTCCTTTCTCTAAAAATACCTTTCAATTATTTGTAACAATCAATCAGGAGACAGCCATTGGCGTACTTACCCAGTATTGGAGTGGGAAAAGGCAACAAGTAGACTTTTGGTCAAATTATTATATTCTATGTCTAGAGGCTGGCAGGAATGTGTTTAGGCTATTGCAGCTACTGCTTTACAAGTTGAAGAAAGTCAAAAGTACTTTTGGATAAATACTTCTGGTCAGTACTATTCATCAGGTTCTGGTCATCCTAAATCAAAGAATCGGCCATTGATTAACTGATTCCAGAATTTTAAAATACAAGGCAATATTATTGGAAAGGGGTCATCTAATTTTAACCACGCATTC
>NW_007036589.1:0-763 GCF_000164805.1 Carlito syrichta | reverse complement strand
AATTCTATAGCCATTACAAAAGCTCAAGATGCCTCAAAGTAGATACCTATTGATAATCTGAGTGAATAAATGTGTCACATCTGGGGTCAGTGGGGCCTGTGACAAGGTGGAAAGCACCTGTCCTTTCCATAGGCATTGAACTTAGAGAAGGCCAGTCACACGTGGTGCCTCTGTCTTCCACTGTAAAGGAGAAAGCTAGCACTGAAAGTAAGTTCAAAATTCTGAATACTCCATTTCTCTGCTAAATTATCCTATAATTAAAAGTCATGACCACTGACTTTTTTTATTTATGAAGGATCAGATTTTTAGATTTAACACAGAAGGCCTGAGATGCAGAATGTATTTTTTTTTACTACAAATTGATGAGGTGTAATTAATATGTCAACTGAATATCTGGGCATGTGCTTGCAATTCTTTGAGGGCACTCAGTACTGAATAATTAAAGGAAAAGTTTTAAAGATCAAAGGAAATAATTTGCTCATCAAAAGTCAAAAATGTGCTAGAGTTTTTTCAGCTTAATGAATAATGAAGCTATTAAATTTTTTAATGTGTCAGGGGAAAAAAAAGTCAAAGCGATCACTGGAAATAAATATCAGTTTTGGTTCTAGTGAAAAGCAGTCGAAGTCACAGCCTGAAAGGGAGATATATCTATGTCCATTTCTACCACTACCTGTTTCTCTATCTTTTGACAGACCTAGAAAGATAGATAGATAGATAGATAATGTGTATATGTGTGTACATATATATGTCTAAGTGTATGTAT
>NW_007036588.1:0-524 GCF_000164805.1 Carlito syrichta | reverse complement strand
TATTATATATTTTAACATTAGTCCATACTTCTAAACTAAAAGCAGTTTCTCTAATCGACTGCTTGTATTTTGTTAGGTTTTTTTTTGGTATAGGTCACTGAGGTTGGTCTGTAATTTTACTTTTTTTGTTTAGTCTTTAAAAAAATGATTTGGCTTTACTATTGTACTCATGTTATAGAATGTGTTAGGAAGCTTTCCCCAGTTTTCAATTCTCAGGGGTAGTTTAAAATGCACTGGAATGATCTCCTCTTTAAAGAGGAGTGGGATATATTTATATTTTATATTCATATTTTATTTTTATATTATATAAATAGATCATATTTATATTTTATATATATATTTATGTAAGGCAGTTATTTTAGACTTTTCTAATTTTTATGGGATTAGTTTTGCTAAATTTTATTTCCCAGAAAAGCATACATTTTATTAAGGTTATCAAACTAATTTGAATATAATGAGCTAAACAGATTCTTGTGGTTCTTTTCTTATTAGTTGTTCTTGTTTTGTGTATGGACTTTTTCATT
>NW_007036587.1:0-734 GCF_000164805.1 Carlito syrichta | reverse complement strand
TGCCATGCCACTTTAAACAATGAACTGCACAGTTGCCATAACGACAGCCGGGGACTGAAGCAAGCTGAAAGTTACTGCACGTACAAAAAACAAGAACGTTCTGCTTGACCAAAAGCAACATAATACAACTATTATCACACTTATAACGTCTATCATAACCCCAAATGAAACTACATACTGGAACAAAATCTAATCAATCAATTTACCAGGAAATAACAGCTAAAAAATCTTAAGAAGAAAAACAGTTTAGAAAGAAAAAGAGATATAAAATAATTCTGCTGTGCATTTTTCATAGGATATAATAAGATTTTATTTTAGACTGTCACTTCCTAATATTGAAAATTCTGTTGTCTTATAATACACTGGTTACTATTCATATGTACACACTTGATGTTATATCCTTGTCTCCAAGGCGACCTTCTGAATAGGCCTTCATAGGCCTCAGCTGTGTGGTTACATATGTTGGCTCCCAACAAGTGAGAATGAGGTATTACAGCAGGCGGCAATGAAGAATAATAGTCACAGCAAAGAGGTGACACTGCAGCACACATTGGGCACAGAATTAAGCCAGGAAGGTGCCCGTGCACCCCAGGCCTAAGAAAGGCCACTCCGACCAGCAATCCACAGTCTCATTGCTTTCCCTGACAGGAGAAGGTGTCAAGAAAGAGCAATTCAGAATTCCCCCGGGTCACACATAATGCCTTCCCACAAGTAACTGTGAATGTCTCAGATCC
>NW_007036586.1:0-938 GCF_000164805.1 Carlito syrichta | reverse complement strand
GCTGACTGTTGGGGGTGAGCCTGTCCATTTCTTAGTGGACACGGGGGCTGCAATCTCAGTTCTGCAAAGGGATAACGGCCCCCGTCAACAGAAACGGACCCTGGTTCAGGGAGCGACTGGAACCCAGTTGGTCCCCTGGACAACTGAAAGAACGGTAAACCTGGGGAAGAGGGAAGCAACCCATTCATTTCTAGTAATGCCGGACTGCCCGTACCCACTCCTAGCACGGGACCTCTTACACAAGCTCAAGGCCAACATAGGCTTTCAAGAAACCACAGCAGCGGTAAGCCTAACTCAGCCGGAGGTATCAAAAATTCTTATCACTGTCCCCCTAAGTGAGGAGTATGTGCTAATCGAGAATAAGCTCCCCCTGGACTCGTCAAACGCCTCCCTACTAGTTCAGTTACAGACTGAGTTTCCCCAAGTATGGGCTGAATCAAACCCTCTTGGGCTGGCATCCCACCAACTGCCAGTCATGGTGCAACTTAAAAGTCAAGCAGCGCCTATTAGGGTAAAGTAGTACCCTATACCCCAGGAGACCCAGAGGGACATCACAGTTCACATACAGCGCCTACAGCAAGCTGGAATCTTAGCGCCCCGGTGCTGAGCAAGCTGCCAAAGTATACAGATGAAGACCTCATGACTGCACAAAAACTGGGCGGAATTAGTAACCACGAGGGATGGCTGCAACTCCAGGACAGTAGAATCTTCCTCCCACAAACTTTGGGGCTGCAACTTCTACGCCAACTCCACAAAGGAACTCATTTGGTAAAAACAAAACTGAACTCATACCGAAGGAATTCTTCCTTCCCCGCCTAGATCAGCTGGCGCGGGAGCATATTCAAGGCTGCATGCCTTGTCAACAAACTAACAGCGCTAAGGTCCACCCAAGGAGTCCAGGACCGGGGATTAACCACCAGAAGACATTGCAAAATAGA
>NW_007036585.1:0-1157 GCF_000164805.1 Carlito syrichta | reverse complement strand
CTTGCCGACCGAATAGTTATGGCAGCTCACCCATCGGCTCACTCACCAGACGACTAGTTAAATCTTCTGACCAGTCGGCTCACAAGCCAGCTAACTAAAGTCAACTGACCAGTCAGCTCACTCACCAGTTGACTAGTAAAGTCAGCTGACCAGTTGGCTCACTAGCCGGCCGACTAGTTAAGTAAGCTGACCAGTCTGCTTACTTGCCGGCCGACTGGTTAAGTCAGCTCACTTATCAGCTAACATGCCATCTGACGAGTTAAGTCAGTTAACTGATCAGCTGACTAGCCGGCCAACTAGTTAAGTCAGCTAACCAATCGCCCAACAAGATGGTCAACTTGTCAGCTGACCAGTTATGTCAGCTAACTAGTAGGCTGACTAGTTAGGCCAGCTAAGTAGTCAGCCAAGTAGTCGGCCAACTAGTTAGGTCATCAAAATAGCCAGGCAACTACTTAAACAAGTTATCTAGTGGGCCAACTACACAGTCAACTAGTTAACTCAGCTAAATAGACGGCCGACTAGTCGGCTGACTTGTTAAGCCAGTTAACATGTCGGCCAAGTAGTCACCCAACGTGGTAAACCTGCTAACTTGTCAGTCGACACATCAGCCAAGTTAAGCCACCTAGCTAACTCGTTAAACAACTAGTTACGTCTGCTAGTTAACTCGTTTACCAACTACATAAAATAGTCATCTAACTGGTTAACCAAGGCGTTAAGTCAGCTATCTCATTAGCCAACTAGTTAAGTCAGTTAGCTAAGTCAGCTACCTAGCTATCTAGCTAGCTAAGTCAGGTAGCTAAGTCAGCTAGCTCACTAGTTAGCTAACTATTTAAGTCAGCTATTTAAGTCTTCTACCTATCTACTTAGCTTATTAGTTAATTCAACTAGTTCTTCAGCTAGTTAAATAGTTAGGTAACTATTTTATTCAGGTAGTTAAGTCAACTAACTAACTAATTAAGTCAGCCAGTTAAGTCAGTTTCCTAAGTTGTTAATTCAGCTAGCTAATTCAGCTAGCTAAGTCAGCTTCCTTATTAAGTCATCTGGTAAAGACAGCTAGCTAGCTAGTTAGCTAACAGGTTAAGTCAGCAGGTTGAGTCGGGTAGTTAGCTAGTTAAGTAACATGTTAAGTCAGCTGGTTGAGTCAGCTAGCTAGCTAG
>NW_007036584.1:0-985 GCF_000164805.1 Carlito syrichta | reverse complement strand
CCTTATTTTCAAAGTCCTAAAGGATAAACAAATTTCAACTAAGAAATAACCTACCCAGCCAAGCTAAGCTTCATCAGTGAGGGAGAATTAAAATCTTTCCCAGATATCCAATCCCTAAGAACTTATGCAGCCACAAAACCATCTCTACATGAAACACTTAAGAAAGTACTAAACACAGAAGAAAAGGAAAAAAGAACAACGTTCTTCACAAGAGTACAGGGAAAAGAATAAAATATACACGAACCAACCCCAAGAGCAAAAGAAAGACAAAAAAAAGAAAAAGAAAAAAGAAAAAACCAAGTAGAAGAACAATAACTCAATAAGAACTCCATGATAGGGACGAACTCTCACATTTCAATAATTAGTCTGAATGTGAATGGACTAAACGCACCACTGAAAAGACATAGAATGACAAAATGGATAAAATATCACCAGGCAACAATATACTGCCTTCAAGAGACCCATCTCACTAGAAAGGACATACACAGACTCAAAGTAAGAGGATGGGAAACAAATTTTCAGGCGAATGGAACACAAAAGAAAGGAGGAGTCGTGATCTTAATTTCAGACAAAATACCATTTAAGCTATCAAAAATTAAAAAAGATACAGAGGGCCACTACATAATGATAAAAGGTTCACTCCATCAACAAGAAATATCTATCCTAAACATATATGCACCCAACATAGGCGCACCAACATTCATAAAGCAACCTCTAGGAAAACTAAAGAAAGACATTGACTCTAACACCATAATAACTGGGGACTTTAATACACCACTCACAACCTTAGACAGATCATCAGGACAAAAAATCAGCAAGGAGATCCGGAACCTCAATGAGACTCTGGACCAAATGGACTTAATTGATACCTATAGAACACTCCATCCAAAGACCACAGAATACACATTCTACTCATCACCGCATGGAACATATTTTAAGATCGACCACATAATTGGACACAAATCAAGTATAAGCAAATTTAGAA
>NW_007036583.1:0-1040 GCF_000164805.1 Carlito syrichta | reverse complement strand
TAAAATCTAAAATTTTCAAGAGGTGTATTTTGTGGATAGAAACTTAAATTTCAATTTTAGCTGGGGGGCAGTGGCTCGCGCCTCTCACCCCAGCACTTAGGGAGGGGGAGGCAAGAGGATCACTAGAGTCCGGGGGTTCGAGACCAGCCTGGGCAACTTGATGAGACTGTTTGTACGATTAATCAAAAAATTAGCCGGGCTTAGTGGCACACGCCTGTAGTTCCAGCTATTCAGGAGGCTGAGACGGGAGAATTGCCTGAGCCCAGCAGGTCGAGGCTGCAGTGACTGCTGCACTCTAGCCTGGGCAACCGAGTGAGATTTCGACTCAAAAAAAACAAGTGAAAAATTGAGAACACTTGCAGCATGCATGTCAGTCAAGGGCTCATTTCTTCAATATCAAAAGAGCCCTCTAACCAGGCACAGTGGCTCACGCCTGTCATCCCAACACTTTGGGAGGCAATCAGGTGTGGTGGTGTGTGCCTGTAGCTCCAGTTACTTGGAAGGTTGAGGCGGAAGGATCGCCTGAGCCCAGAAGGTCGAGGCTGCATGGCCATGACCATATCACTGCATTCCAGCCTGGGCAACAGAGTGAGATTCCAAAAAAAGAAAAATTGATTTTGAAACAGATCTATTCCATCCGCCTTCACGATCTTCCTCTTACCGCTTTTTCGCCCACCCGTGTTGGCAGGCTTCCCCCTTCTTCTCCATAACCTTTAAGCAGTTCCACTAAATCACTGACGTATGTTTGGCTGGTCACCCAGAGCTGTCCCAGAACACGCGGTTCAAATATTCCCAGAACTGAGCCCCTGAGGACCAGACCTGGCAGTGCAGACCTGCCTGGCTTTCCAGCACACGCTTTCAGCGGAGGGGTTTCCCTATCTAATCAGACGCCACGTACAGGTCTGCGAGGCCCAGGCCTCGGCGAGTCTGGTGGTCTTCTTTTTTATGACCCCACTCGGGAGGCCTGGAAAATACTCTTTTTGCTAATGGGGACAGATAATGCCGGGTCATCTGCTATGACCGGCCACCAGACATTTCCC
>NW_007036582.1:0-1242 GCF_000164805.1 Carlito syrichta | reverse complement strand
TGCAGTGGCATGCTCCTGGCCGCAGCCTCAACTGCTGGGTTCATGCAATCATTCCGCTCAGCGTTCCAAGTAGCCAGAACTACAGGCACGCACTACCACGCCTGGCTAATTTTTGATTTATTGTAGAGATGAGGTCTCACCAAGTTGTCCAGGCAGGTCTCGAGCCCGCGGTTTCAGGCAATCCACTCACCTCAGCGTCCCAAGGCACGGGATTACAGGCTTAGTCACTGAGCCCGGCTCTCCTTTAGATTTAATTTGCTCTTTTTTTCTAGTTTCCTGATGTGGAAGCTTATATTATTGTTTTATCTCTCTTTTTTCTAATACATGTATTCAATGCTATAAATGTCCCTCTAAGCACTGCTTTTGTTGCATGTCACACATTTTAATAAATTGTATTTTCTTTTAAATTAAGTTCAAAATATATTTTTAATTTCTCTTGATATCTCCTCATGACCCACGTGTTGCTTAGAAATGTGTTGTTTAACCTCCAAATATTTAAGAATTTTTCCAGTTTCTTTCGAATTTTGATCTGGAATAATTCCATTATGGTCTGAAAGCAGACATTGTATGATCTTATTTTTCAGATATGTTAAGGTGTGTTTTATTTTCCATTAACAGTCTTTGCTGAATACTTTATGTGAGATTGAGTGTGTGATCTGCTGTTGTCAGGTGGAGAACTATAGTTATCACTTCCATTTTTAAACACATTTTTAAAATTGGAGGCTGGAGTGCAGTGGCATGCTCATGGCCACCCCAGTGTTGACATACTGGGCTCAGGTGATCCTTCCACCTCACCCTTCCAAGTAGCCAGAACTACAGGTGCATGCTGCCACGCTCAGCTAAGTTTTTGATTTATTGTATAGATGAGGTCTTGCCAAGTTGCCCAAGCTGTTCTCGAACCCATGGGCTCAGGCAATCCCCTCACCTCGGCCTCCCAAATTGCTGTGATGACAGGTTTGAGCCACCGTGCCCGGCTGGATATCACTTCTATCCAGTGATATGGTGCTGCTCATCTATGTCTTATTAATTTTCCACCTGCTGGATTTGTCCACTTATGATAGAAAAATGTTAAGTTCTCTGGCTACAATAATGGTTCATCTGTTTCTCCCTGAAGTTCTTCTTGCAGTTTCTCCTTGCAGCATATGTTTGACACTTGTTAGGTGCATACCCATTAAGGATTTTTGTCTTGTGGGAGCACTGACCCCTTTATTATTGTGAAATATTCCTCTTTGTCCCTGATAA
>NW_007036581.1:0-2733 GCF_000164805.1 Carlito syrichta | reverse complement strand
TAGCAAACAGCACATAGAGTTCTACATAATTATGAAGTTCAGAGCAATCATTTGCCATCTTGAAACTTCCCATCACAGAAAAAGCTATTGATAATCTTGGTGTAATTAAGCACACAATAAAGCTCTGGAATTGATATGTGTGTGTGTGTGTGTGTGTGTGTGTGTGTGTGTGTGTGTGTATGCATGTGTGTGTAAGTCTGTGTTCTCTTGTAATAAAAAAAATTATCCTTGAAATTTATAATGAAATTATTACCTAGCATGCATCTAGATTTCAAATTAAAACACGTATTTGGTAAGAGCATTGAAATACATTCAGTTTAATAAGGAAATGAATCACATTACCTGGTTCAATCATTTAATGTACTGGTTTTATCATTCAAATAATATTAAGTAGAAAAGTTAAATTTTCCTCCAAATTTTTATGAATGGAAGTAAAATTTGGCAAACACTTATAGATCTATAAGCGTTATTTACTGTTATCACTAAATACTAAATATCACAATTATAAAGTGCAGAATTGACTGCAGCAATTACTATATTTCGTAGATAGATCTTTCTGTAAACTATACTTAAATCATTTAAGGCCTACATTATAACTAGAAAATTGTAAATGTGGCAGTCTAAATACCTATTTACATGGTATAGCAATTTATTTGTGAAGTCATATTTTATGAAATACAAACATAATAGATAATGCATTAGTGATCCATGCTATAAGCAAACTAATGAATTTGTTAAGTAGTTTTTCATTATACATGAGTGTGATGTGAAGTATTTATAATAAATGAAAGAAAAATACTGAGTACTTGAAAATTTAGATCTGTATCAAAAGTTGATTTTGAACTACAGCAATTAATTAAAGATAGCTTAAAAAGGAGGCTTGGGTCTGGGTACAGAGGCTCATGCCTGTAATCCCAGACTTTGGGAGGCCTAGGTAAGAGAATTGCCTTAGCCCACAAGTTTGAGATCAGGCTGGGCAATGTAGTGACACCTCATCTCTACAATAAATCAAGAAAAATTAAGTGGACATGGTGGTACGTGCCTGTGGTTCCAGCTACTTGGAAGGCTGAGGTGGAAGGATCACGTGAGCCCAGCAGGCTGAGGCTATGGTGGCTGTGAGTGTGCCACTGCACTCCAGCCTCGGCAACTGAGTGAGACCTCAATTCAAAAACAAAAAAAGACCTGAGTATCAAGAACATCCATATAATTCATATTTCTTTTCAAAGGTGTACATTTTTCAATCTTGCACATTTATGCAATATTTTAGTAAAAATTATTATATTGTAGCGATTTTATGAGATATATTTAAAGTCATTTAAAAATACTTTTCATGAATAACATTTTTAGGTTAAAGAAATACAGGCCTTCATTTTGGGTTCTCTTCCAACAACTAAATGCCATTATAGCTCAAATTTATTTAGTACTCTGAAACTTTTGTTTCCGTGTATTTGGGTAGAATATATTGAAGTAAAATTTTAACTTTGGTAGTCTTCCTGGGAAATTTTGCCTATTCTCATGATTTTAACTAGAGATTTACTCTGAACTAATGTTTGTCACACAGGTGACTCCAGATTAAAATAAAGGCATTAATAATACAAATTCCCTCTTTTCTAAATACTTTGTTTCCTCATTGTTTTAAAATTCACTCAAGGCTCTTCCATTAAAAATAAAATAAATAATTAAAAAAAAATAAACTAAACTTCAGCTACTAGCCTCTTTTTGTTTCTTCACGGCAAAATTAGTCAAGATTTTTTAGTTCCAATGTCTTTATTTCCTCACCTGATTCTTTCTCTTTGTCGCAATTTGATATGGTGCTACTCGCCTGTTCAGTAATTACTGAAACTGTACCTGCTAGGGTAGTTTTGAATTCTTAAGGTTCTCATCATTCTTTACTCTTTAGCAGTATTTAACCTGGTAAATCACTACCCCATTTTTGCCTCATTTCCCCAGAAATCTTGATTCCTGCCAGACTGATCATTCCTCTGTCTCTCATACTTTCTCATACTTCTCAAACCCCTTGCAGTTTTGTATGTAGTTTCCACTGTCTAGAGAGCTTTTTTTTTCAAATTATTTTCTTAGTTAATGCCTTTTGTCATCAGACCTCTGTTGAAGGTTTTCCTAATCTACCTGATTATATCTCTGCCTCAATCCATGCTCTATTAAAAGATATTATGAGTACTGTTTATCTTTCCTTGACTACAGTTTTAACATTTGCATTTTTACATTTCTCTGTAGTATTATTTGGTTAATATTTATTTCTACTCTGTCAGCTACAAAGTATTTTTGGGAGGGTGGAAACTACTTGTTCTACTCACTTATGCCTCTCAATATCTGGATCATGCTCTACAACTATATATAGAACAATGAATGTATATAATATAATTTGACTCTGTTGTTTGTTTAACCACAGTGAAGTCAATTATGAATTTTCAAGTTCACAGGCAGACTGTATTTATCATGCTTCCCTTGTACCCACCATAGTATCTGCCATATAGAAATATTCAAAAATTACTGATTTAAATAAATTGAGTAGGATGGTGGGTGTGTATGACCAATTATTTAAAACAAAAGTAAACTCAGTATTGTGGTTTAAGTAATTTTCTCTCTATTAAAAAACTAAAGCCGGGCTCGGTGGCTCAGCCTGTAATCCCGCGCCTTTGGGAGGCTGAGGTGAGTGAATTGCCTGAACCCGCGGGTTCGAGACCTGCCTGGGCAGAGAGACCTCATCTCTAC
>NW_007036580.1:0-689 GCF_000164805.1 Carlito syrichta | reverse complement strand
CCAATATCCAACTATTTGCTGGGTAAAAAGAAACTCACTTTAGCTTTAAGGACACACATATGTTGAAAGTGAAGGTACTGGAATAAATATTTAATGCAAAATAGTAACCAAAAAAGAACAGAGGTGGCTAGGTGCAGTGTCTCACGCCTGTCATCCTAGCACTTTGGTAGGCCAAGGAGAGAGGATTGCTTGAACCCAGAGGTTTGATACCAGCCTGGGCAACTTGTTGAGACCTTGTCAATACAACAAATCAATAAAAATTAGTCAGGCATGGTGACACAAGTCTGTAGTTCCAGCTACTTGGAAGGCTGAGGTGGAAGGATCACCTGAACCCAACAAGTCGAGGCTGTAGTGGCTGTGAGCATGCCATGCACTGCAGCCTGGGCGACAGGGTGAGACTCTGACACACACACACGTGCGCACGCACACACACACACACAGAACAGACGTGGCAATACTTTTTGTCACACAAAATAGACTTTAAGTAGAAAACTTATCACAGTAGGCCAAAAAAAAAAATCTGAAGTGAGTGGATTGCCTGAGCCTGTAGGTTCGAGACCTGCCTGGGCAGTGAGACCTCATCTCTACAATAAAAATCATAAAAAAAAAATAATAAGCTGGGCATGGTAGCACATGCCTGTAATTCCGGCTACTTGGAGGGCTGAGGCGGAAGGATCACCGGAGCCCAG
>NW_007036579.1:0-5154 GCF_000164805.1 Carlito syrichta | reverse complement strand
GCATTACTTGGTGAATTCCCTGGGTGCATTCTGAAATGTTTCTCCCTTTCAAATTTTTGTGTGGGAGGATACACAATTGCTCTGCCAAACGCATTGACGGAAAAGAGCTGACTGCGTTGGTGGTGCTTGTTTTGAATGTCCGTCTCCCTTGGAAAGTGCTGTGTGAGAAGTGTGCTGCACTGTGAGGTTCTGGCACTGAGTGTGCGTGCTGTCATTCCTCCTTCCCACTTGTTCCCTTTCGTGTATCTTACGCTCTACAGGGTGACTGCTTTGGCGTGCGGCTTGTCAACCTCTCCCATGCGGGAATGCTCATCTACCCTGTGCCACAATGAGGGATCTGAGACATTCACAGTTACTTGTGGGAAGGCATTATGTGTGACCCGGGGGAATTCTGAATTGCTCTTTCTTGACACCTTCTCCTGTCAGGGAAAGCAATGAGACTGTGGATTGCTGGTGGGAGTGGCCTTTCTTAGGCCTGGGGTGCACGGGCACCTGCCTGGCTTAAGTCTGTGCCCAATGTGTGCTGCAGTGTCACCTCTTTGCTGTGACTATTATTCTTCATTGCCGCCTGCTGTAACACCTCATTCTCACTCTTTCCCCTTGATTTGTGTTCCTTTCCATAGAGGGCCTTTGCGTACGAGCGTGAAACCTCCGTGTTTCACGGAGAGAAATCTGCAAGACATAGTGCCGCAATGAGTGACACAAGTGCTCCACAGTCACGAGCAGGAGAGCATTATGTGTGGATGGGGAGAATTCTAAGTTGTTTTTCCCTATGGCGTTTAAACCTAATAAGGACTACCAAGGCCGTGCCGTTTTCATTGCTGAGTAAGCACGGAGAGCCTCTGTTACACTGGGGGTGAAGCTGGGTCTTCCTGGGGACACGCTATTGAAGCCTGCGCTGCACTGCACTTCATTGGCAGTCTGTATACACTGGCTTTGCGCGTGCTCTCCTCCCTGATTCTCAGAGCTCTCCTGTATATGCACTATACTAGGCGGGGAGCATTTGGTGACCAGAGTGCAACTTCAGCTGCTGCACTGACTGGATCCAGATCTCCACAGCCATGGGTAGCCAAGCATGCTTCATTCAGCGGAGAATGCTGAAAAGTTTTCTCTTTTGACACGGGCGTCTCACACGGAATACTACAGGCTCTGCGGGTTCATTTGCCAACGAGGCCCGAGAGCCATTGTTTGCTTTCCGGAAAACAACAGTCTTCGATGGGAGACATTCCTCCAAACGGCACGTCACTGAATGGGGGGGCAACAAGTATTACAGTGGCTTGGTCTTTGGCGTGACGCCTGATTCTCCCTGTTTTTCAGCGTGTATTATCCTACATTGAATGCAAAGGCCTAGCAGAGCTGTATGCAACGTTTCCTGTATACAAAGTGCACAACTCCATGGTGCCACACTGAGCGACATGACCGGTTCGCTGTCATCTTTGGGAAAGCATGATTTGTTCACCTACTGAATTCTAAAGTGTTTTTGATTTGACCTGTCCGTCTCCTATCCAAAGCCATTGCTCTTCCGTTGGCATTTACGAGGAAGAGCTGACAGGCTTGGCTTGCTGGCTGTGAGTGTGCATCAGCTTGGGGAATGCTGTGTCAAATGTTTACTGCATTGTGATGTATTTTCCAGTAGTTTGATTCTTGTGTGCTGTACGGTGTAATACACGATTCTCAAGGTTCGGAGTGAATGAGCATAGCCGAGCATGTTATGTCGATACTTCACATGTAGGAATGAGCATGTCAATGGTGTCAGACTGAGTGAAATGAGTGCTACACACTCACTTGTAGAAAAGCAGTGCTTGCCTTCTGTTTGAGCCCTGAAACGTTTTACCCCTTGGCGTTTCTCTAGGCTAGGAAATGCAGTCACTCTCGCGTTGGCCTTGCTGAATAAGCGTAGACGGCCTCTGTGAGGCTTGTTGTGCATGTGCATCTTCCCGGGGAAGGAGCTTTTCAAAATGTGCAGCGCTCTTTAGGGGCTATCTATGTTATTCTCACTTGGTGCATGCTGCAACACATGAGTCTGAGTCTCGCGGTTTTCTTCTCATTTGGACTTCGGCTGTGCAGAGCGCCTCTGTTTGAACTAAGAGTTCTCTCATGGGACACGCTTTGCCCATGTGCAGCTCTACGCTGCCACCCAGGGGCGATGGGAACCCCACAGTGGAGCAAGAAGGCATTACTTGGTGAATTCCCTGGGTGCATTCTGAAATGTTTCTCCCTTTCAAATTTTTGTGTGGGAGGATACACAATTGCTCTGCCAAACGCATTGACGGAAAAGAGCTGACTGCCTTGGTGGTGCTTGTTTTGAATGTCCGTCTCCCTCGGAAAGTGCTGTGTGAGAAGTGTGCTGCACTGTGAGGTTCTGGCACTGAGTGTGCGTGCTGTCATTCCTCCTTCCCACTTGTTCCCTTTCGTGTATCTTACGCTCTACAGGGTGACTGCTTTGGCGTGCGGCTTGTCAACCTCTCCCATGCGGGAATGCTCATCTCCCCTGTGCCACAATGAGGGATCTGAGACATTCACAGTTACTTGTGGGAAGGCATTATGTGTGACCCGGGGGAATTCTGAATTGCTCTTTCTTGACACCTTCTCCTGTCAGGGAAAGCAATGAGACTGTGGATTGCTGTTGGGAGTGGCCTTTCTTAGGCCTGGGGTGCACGGGCACCTTCCTGGCTTAAGTCTGTGCCCAATGTGTGCTGCAGTGTCACCTCTTTGCTGTGACTATTATTCTTCATTGCCGCCTGCTGTAACACCTCATTCTCACTCTTTCCCCTTGATTTGTGTTCCTTTCCATAGAGGGCCTTTGCGTACGAGCGTGAAACCTCCGTGTTTCACGGAGAGAAATCTGCAAGGCATAGTGCCGCAATGAGTGACACAAGTGCTCCACAGTCACGAGCAGGAGAGCATTATGTGTGGATGGGGAGAATTCTAAGTTGTTTTTCCCTATGGCGTTTAAACCTAATAAGGACTACCAAGGCTGTGCCGTTTTCATTGCCGAGTAAGCACGGAGAGCCTCTGTTACACTGGGGGTGATGCTGGGTCTTCCTGGGGACATGCTATTGAAGCCTGCGCTGCACTGCACTTCATTGGCGGTCTGTATACACTGGCTTTGTGCGTGCTCTCCTCCCTGATTCTCAGAGCTCTCCTGTATATGCACTATACTAGGCGGGGAGCATTTGGTGACCAGAGTGCAACTTCAGCTGCTGCACTGACTGGATCCAGATCTCCACAGCCATGGGTAGCCAAGCATGCTTCATTCAGCGGAGAATGCTGAAAAGTTTTCTCTTTTGACACGGGCGTCTCACACGGAATACAATGGCTCTGCGGGTTCATTTGCCAACGAGGCCCGAGAGCCATTGTTTGCTTTCCGGAAAACAACAGTCTTCCATGGGAGACATTCCTCCAAACGGCACGTCACTGAATGGGGGGGCAACAAGTATTACAGTGGCTTGGTCTTTGGCGTGACGCCTGATTCTCCCTGTTTTTCAGCGGGGATTATCCTACATTGAATGCAAAGGCCTAGCAGAGCTGTATGCAACGTTTCCTGTATACAAAGTGCACAACTCCATGGTGCCACACTGAGCGACATGACCGGTTCGCTGTCATCTTTGGGAAAGCATGATTTGTTCACCTACTGAATTCTAAAGTGTTTTTGATTTGACCTGTCTGTCTCCTATCCAAAGCCATTGCTCTTCCGTTGGCATTTACGAGGAAGAGCTGACAGGCTTGGCTTGCTGGCTGTGAGTGTGCATCAGCTTGGGAAATGCTGTGTCAAATGTTGACTGCATTGTGATGTATTTTCCAGTCGTTTGATTCTTGTGTGCTGTACGGTGTAATACACGATTCTCAAGGTACGGCTTGAATGAGCATAGCCGAGCATGTTATGTCGATACTTCACATGTAGGAATGAGCATGTCAATGGTGTCAGAATGAGTGAAATGAGTGATACACACTCACTTGTAGAAAAAGCAGTGTTTTGCATTCTGTTTGAGCCGTGAAACATTTTACCCCTTGGCCCTTTCTCTCAGGCTAGGAAATGCAGTCACTCTCGCGTTGGCCTTGCTGAATAAGCGTAGACGGCCTCTGTGAGGCTTGTTGTGCATGTGCGTGTTTCCGGGGAAGGAGCTTTTCAAAATGTGCAGCGCTCTTTAGGGGCTATCTATGTTATTCTCACTTGGTGCATGCTGCATCACATGAGTGTGTGTCTCGCGGTTTTCTTCTCATTTGGACTTCGGCTGTGCAGAGCGCCTCTGTTTGAACTAAGAGTTCTGTCATGGGACACGCTTTGCCCATGTGCAGCTCTACGCTGCCACCCAGGGGGCGATGGGAACCCCACAGTGGAGCAAGAAGGCATTACTTGGTGAATTCCCTGGGTGCATTTTGAAATGTTTCTCCCTTTCAAATTTTTGTGTGGGAGGATACACAATTGCTCTGCCAAACGCATTGACGGAAAAGAGCTGACTGCCTTGGTGGTGCTTGTTTTGAATGTCCGTCTCCCTTGGAAAGAGCTGTGTGAGAAGTGTGCTGCACTGTGAGGTTCTGGCACTGAGTGTGCGTGCTGTCATTCCTCCTTCCCACTTGTTCCCTTTCGTGTATCTTACGCTCTACAGGGTGACTGCTTTGGCGTGCGGCTTGTCAACCTCTCCCATGCGGGAATGCTCATCTCCCCTGTGCCACAATGAGGGATCTGAGACATTCACAGTTACTTGTGGGAAGGCATTATGTGTGACCCGGGGGAATTCTGAATTGCTCTTTCTTGACACCTTCTCCTGTCAGGGAAAGCAATGAGACTGTGGATTGCTGTTGGGAGTGGCCTTTCTTAGGCCTGGGGTGCACGGGCACCTTCCTGGCTTAAGTCTGTGCCCAATGTGTGCTGCAGTGTCACCTCTTTGCTGTGACTATTATTCTTCATTGCCGCCTGCTGTAACACCTCATTCTCACTCTTTCCCCTTGATTTGTGTTCCTTTCCATAGAGGGCCTTTGCGTACGAGCGTGAAACCTCCGTGTTTCACGGAGAGAAATCTGCAAGGCATAGTGCCGCAATGAGTGACACAAGTGCTCCACAGTCACGAGCAGGAGAGCATTATGTGTGGATGGGGAGATTTGTAAGTTGTTTTTCCCTATGGCGTTAAACCTAATAAGGACTACGAAGGG
>NW_007036578.1:0-788 GCF_000164805.1 Carlito syrichta | reverse complement strand
ACAGTATTGTGGGGAGAAGCCATAGTGCAGGGGACAGAAGTGAGATGAGGAAATGGAATTTCAAAAATGGGCATAATTATTTCAGAAGGTTTCTTTTAGAGAAAAAGAGAATGTAGGGAGATAAAGAAGGGTGAGTTGGAGAGGAGGCTGCTGCTGCTTTTGTGAGGTAGGGAAGTTTTGTTTGGATGCTGCTAGACAGGGGCCAGAAAAGGGGCAGGACAGGAGGGTGTGGGACGACTGGCCCGGCAGGACACTCAGGGAACACGGCTGGGTGGATTCTGAGCACAGATAGAGAAGTAAGTCTTGAAAAGGAGAAGAAAGGATGATTCTGTTAAAATAGACTAAGAACAGTATTTGAGAATATCCATATGATTGGATTCAACTGCAAATGGCATAAACGATGTAATTAGAGCTGCTTAAATAGCAAAGAAGTGTGTCCCTCTGGTTATAGAAACACTCAGCTTTGCCTTTTAGGTGAGGTGTTCCCTGAACTCAGGGACGAAGGCCTTTTTGTCATTTGGACCTGCTGCACATGGTCTTGACTCCATGGTCTAAGATAGCAACATCTGTGTGCCAGACAGTGGGATGGGGGGATAAGAAGAAGAAGGAGCAGAATGACCTGGGCAGCGCCTCCTGGGGATAGCTCCTGAAGGTCATCATATGGCAACCTTGATCATCTTCCCTTGACCAGAACTTAGACATGTACTTCTGGGAACCCCCATAGTACACGCCACCTCTGTTTGTGTCACACTGTGTCTGACATCTCTGTTCCTACTTCTCCAGACTTG
>NW_007036577.1:2297-4983 GCF_000164805.1 Carlito syrichta | reverse complement strand
CTAGTAAAGTCAGCTAGTTAACTCGTTTACCAACTAGTTAAAACAGTTAGCTAACTCATTAACCAACTTGTTAAGTCAGCTAGCTATCTCATTAGACAAGTACTTAAGTCAGATAACTAAGTATCTAGCTAACCATCTAAATTCTGCTACATAACTAGCTAGTTAAGTCAGCTTGAAAGCAGGCCAGCTAGTTACGACATCTAGTTAAGTCAGCTGGCTAGCCAGCTGTCTAACTAGGTATTGACCTAGTTAAGTCAGTTAGCTAGTCAGCTGGCTAGTTAATTAAGTCAGCTAGATAAGTCACCTGGCTATTCAGGTGCCAAGAGAGGTACAGAGCTAGTTAAGTCAGCTGGTATCAAGCTGGAAAACTAGTTAAGCCAGCTAATTTAGTCACCTGGCTGGCTAGCTGCCTAGCTCATCAATGAACTAGTTAGGCCAGCTGGATAACCAGCTGGATAGCAAGATTAGTCACCTCATTAAGTCAGTTGGCTAGTCAGCTCGCTAGCTAGTTAAAAAGCTTGATAAGTCAGATGGCAAGACAGCTGGCTAGCTAGTTATTTCAGCTAGTTAAGGGAGCTGGCTAGATAGGCAGTTAGTTAAGTCACCTAGTAATGTCAGCTTGCTAGCTAGTTAACTCAGCTAGTTAACTCAGCTAGCTAGCTAGATAGCTAGCTAGGTGCTAGCTGGTTATTTCAACTAGTAATGTCAGCTGGCTAGCTAGGTAACTAGCAAGTTAAGTCAGCTAGTCAAATCTGCTAGCTAGCTAGCTATGTCAGCTAGTTAAGTCATCTGGCTAGCCAACCGCCTAGCTGGGTAGCTATCTAATTAAGTCAGCTGGAAAGCCTGTTGGCTAGCTAGTTAAGTCACCTAGAAAAGTCAGCTCGCTAGCCAGCTGGTTAATTAGGTAGTTAGGTAGATAAGTCAGCTGGCAAGCCAGGGGGATACTTAGCTAGCTAGTTAAGTCAACTGGCTAGTCACCAGGTTAGCTTGTGATTTCAGCTAGTTACGTCAGCTGTCTAGTCAGCTGGCTAAATAGCTCATCTGGTTGAGTCAGCTGGCTTGCCAGCTAGCTAGATAGTTGTCAGCTAGTTAGTTCAAGTGACTATCCAACTGGCTAGCTAGGTAGCCAGCTAGTTAAGTCAGCTGGATAGCCACCTGGCTAGCTAGTGATGTCAGCTACCTAAGTCAGCTGGCTAATCAGCTGGCTAACTAAGTCAGGTAGTTGAGTCAGTGGCTAGCCAGCTGGCTAGCTGGTTAAGTCAGCTAGTTAATTCAAGTGGCTAGCTAACTGGCTAGCTAGGTAGTTAGCTAGTTAAGTCAGATTGCTAGTGAGCTGGCTAGCTGGTTAAGTTAGCTAGTTAAGTCAGCTGGCTAGCCACCAGACTAGTTTGGTAGTTAGCTAATTGAGTCAGCTGGCTAGCCGACTGCCTAGCTTGTTAAGTCAGTGAGTTAAGTGAGCTGGCTTGCCGGCTGGCTAGCTAGGTGGTTAGCTAGTAAGCCACTTGGCTAGCCAGATGGCTTTGTAGTTAAATATGCTCGTTAAGACAGCATGTTATCCTGCAGGTTAGCTAGGTAGCTGGCAAGTTAAGCTTGCTTATTAGCAGACTGGTCATTTAGGTGGCCTGCTAGTTAAGCCATCTGGCAAGCAGACTGAACAGCAGGGTGACTGTCTAGTTAAGCCAGCTGGCTGTCCAACTGTCCAGCCAGCAGGATGGCTATTTAAGCCGGCTGGTTAACCAGCTGGTCAACCCACTAGCTAGCTAGTTGGATGCCTAGCCAGCTAGCCAGTCAGGTAGCTAGCTAATTAAGCCAGCTGTCTAGCCATGTAGTCAACCATTTAGTTAGCTAGTTAAGTTAGCAGGCTCACCGGCTATCCACCCAAGTAGCTAGTCAGATAGTTAAGTCAGCTAGCTAGCCAGTTAGCTAGTTAAGTCAGCTAGCAAGTCAGCTAACTATTCAGCTAACTAGTGAAGTCAGCTAACTAGTCAGCTTTCTAGTCTGCTTGCTAATTAGTCAGCTAGCTAATCAGCTAGCTAGTCAGCTAGATAGTTAAGTCAGTTAGCCAGCTAACTAGTCAGATAGCTAGATAGTTAAGTCAGCTAGCTAAAGAGTTAGATAGCTTGTTTGCTAGCTAGTTATGTCAGCTAGATAGCCAGCTAGCTAGTTAAGTCAGATAGCAAATCAGCTACTTAGCTAACTAGTTGGCTAGCAACTCAACTAGTTGATCAGCTAACTAGTGGGCTCACTCACTTTCCATTAGGTCAGCTAACTAGTTGGCTTGCAAGCCTGCCAACCAGTAATCAAACTAGTCGGCTTGCTCACCAAACTACAGGTCAGCTTAATTGTCAGCTTACTCGCCAGCCAACAGGTCAGCTAACTAGTCGGCTTACTCGCCAGCTGACTAGTTAAGTCAGCTCACAGGTTGGCTAACTCGCCATCCGACTAGTTAAGGCAACTCACCTGTTGGGTCACTAGCCAGTCGAATAGTTACTTCAGCTCACTGGTCGGCTCTTTTGCCGGCCGACTAGTTAACTCTTCTGAACATTCAGCTCACTCGCTAGCTGACTAAAATCAGCTGACCAGTCAGCTCACTCACCAGCTGAATAGTTAAGTCAGCTGACAAGTCAGCTCACTTGCTGACCAACTAATTAAGTAAGATAACTGGTCGGCCGACTAGCCGGCCAAC
>NW_007036577.1:0-849 GCF_000164805.1 Carlito syrichta | reverse complement strand
TAGGTAGCTAGCTAGTTAAGTCAGCTAGATAGCTACCGGGCTAGCTTGTGATGTCAGTGAGTTAAGTCAGCTGGCTAGCAAACTGGGTAACTGGTTAAGTCAGCTAATTTAGTCAGCTGTCTAGCCTGCTGGCTAGGTAGGTAGCTAGCTAGATAAGTCAGCTTGCTAGCCAGCAGGCTGACTAGCAAGTCAGCTAGTAAAGT
The DNA here is from genome assembly GCF_000164805.1 of Carlito syrichta. Classification (NCBI taxonomy): domain Eukaryota; kingdom Metazoa; phylum Chordata; class Mammalia; order Primates; family Tarsiidae; genus Carlito; species Carlito syrichta. The sequence goes on along the minus strand of NW_007036577.1, from coordinate 646 downwards.
CAGCAAGCTAGACTGCTGACTAGGTAGGTAGTTAGCTAGTTAAGTGAGCTGGCTAGCCAGCTTGCTAGCTTAAATCAGCTAGGTGAGTCAGCTGGCTAGCCAGGTGGCTAGATAGGTAGCCAGCTAGTTAAGGTAGTTGTCTAGACAGCTGACTAGCTGGTTAAATCAGCTAGTTAAGTCACCTGGCAACCAGTTGGCTAGCTAGTTAAGTCAGCTCGTTAAGTCAGTTGGCTATCCAACTGGTTAGCTACTTAAAAAGTTAGTTAAGTCAGATGCCTAGCCATCTGACTAGCTAGTTATTTCAGCTAGGTAAGTCAGCTGGCTAGCTAGGAAGCTAGCTATATAAGTCACTTAGTTATGTCAGCTTACTAGCTAGTTAAGTCAGCTAGTTAATCAGCTTGCTAGCTACATAGTTGTCTAGGAAGCTAGCTAGTTAAGTCAGCTAGTTAAGCCAGCTAGTGAGCAAGGTAGCTAGCTGGTTAAGTCAGCTAGTTAAGTTAGCTTGCTAGCTAGTTAAGTCAGCAAGTTAAGTCAGCTGGCTAGCCAGCTGCCTAGCTGGGTAGTTAGCTAGTTAAGTCAGCTGGCTAGCCAGTTAGCTAGCTAGTTAATTAACCTAGTTAAGTCAACTCAATAAACAGCTGGTTAG
>NW_007036576.1:2007-4755 GCF_000164805.1 Carlito syrichta | reverse complement strand
AAGCCCTGGTTCATAATTTAGGGTCAGAGCTCCCAGGTATCAATAATTTAAGAAACCAATTATATCATCATTTGCCATTCTGGGAAGATAAGATGGGGCTATCATTTACCATAGCATTTATACGGGAGTTTAAACAACCCAAAATATCAAGGGAGCGTTCTGATTTTTTAGGTAAACTAAAACGTATTGGAGGAGAACTAGAACAACCTGAAAGAGAAAAATTATGATAATAACAGTTTTGGCTTGTGATGAAAAAAGAGTGGGGTCTATTAGTAAGAAGGAATGATTAGTAAAAACAGTAATAATCTCAGCATCTCATTTAACAGGCTGGAACACTGGAGAGTTTGGGATATAAGCCCAGTAAGATTTTTCCAAATAAATGCAACCCTCCTGGCCCCCTATAATAGCCAGCATAGCAAAAAAATAATAATAAAGGGAGTGAGAGAAGTGTTTTGAGAGCGAACCAGATCCCTGGTGTCATGGGTGAGCACCTTGATTTGACCCCTATGTAGGCGGTCTACACTGTCTAGTTGAAATAGTTCAACGGTAATGTCTGTGTTGAGGAATGGGAGATGACGATGTATGAGATATCTTTGGTTGGGTTGGTGAAGGTGGAAGTGGTTGTTGAATATTGAGACGTTTCATCTTTGGCACCATCACCTTGTCTTCATCATCTGCATCTGACTCAGACTGATGGCATGATTTATGTCTCGTCTGGGTGTACCTCGATGGGGGTGGGGAACTGGTCATATCTAATTAGACTATCCTGTTCCCAAAAAGGTGAGGGTAAGTCCTGGGGAATTACACAAGCATATCCTCTCCCACACGTTTAAGGGACATCGGGCCAGTGACCTGTAAGAAAATCTTTCCATTTTAACATTGGTTTAACAGTTTTCTTAGGGGTTCAATGTACTATCATAGCTGAATGTCCTTGAGAGCCCAAATTGAAAATGATTAATTAAAAACATGGTGTTATTTACGATATGATGCGTGAGAAATATATTTGAATTCCCCTTCCTGCAATGCAATTATTTGATATTTTAACATTTGATAGGTTCTCAACTATAGCTTGACCATGAGGATTATACAGAATTTCGGTAGAATGAGAGATGCCAAACTGGGTACAAAACGACTGAAAAGCTTTTGATGCATAAGCAGGAGCATTATCAGTTTTTAATTGTTTAAGAATATCCAGCTGTGAAAAACAAAAGAATAAATGTTGGACTACATCTTTATAGGCTTCTCCAGTTTTGGACGAGGCTAAAATTGCATGGCAAAATGTATCCACTGTCACATGTAGAAATGACAATTTTCGAAAATTTGGAAATGAACAACATCCATTTGCTACAAAACATTAGGTTTTAATCTGCAGTGATTAATTCCTGAGGGTAGGGTGTTATTAGAAGTAAGACACAAAGTACATTTTTTATGATTTGTCTTGCCGTTTCTCTTGGAATGTGCAACTGGTACCTTAAAGCTGTAGCGTTTTGATGTAGAATTTTATGGGTTTGCTGAGTTGATTGACTAATATACAATGAGAGAGGACCTATGACCGAGTTTGGTCAGGCATCTGCTAATTGAATACCTTGATGTAGAGGTCCAGGGAGACCTGTTCCAGGGTGGCCCCTGCAAGGAGAGAGAAGGTCCATCCTGTGGATTCATGAGTGCAGAGGTGTGGGTGTCCAGGTGAAGACAAGCCCCTGTGACTGGCGTTCCCCTGGGACAGGCTCGGCAGCCAACCCTGGCTCCCCTTTCCAGGTTCCCAGGTAGTCCAAAGTGAGCGGGCTTCACAGTGAGGCCCCATGAGGCATCTGGAGGCCAGATGAGGGGGCTCACACCTGTCCTTCTGGCACTCTGGGAGGCTGAAGCTAGAGAATTGTCTGAGCCCCTGGGTTAAAGACCAATCTGGGCACCTTGGAGAGACCTCTTCTCTACAAGAAACCAAAAAATTGAGCTGAGCACGGTGATGCATGCCTGTCATTCCAGCCACTCGAGAGGCCATGGCGGTAGGATAGCCAGAGCCCAGCAGGTGGAGGCTGTGGTGACCGAGAGTGAGCTCATGCGCTCTGGCCCGGGAGACAGAGCAGGACTCTGACTCAGAGTAATAACACCAAACACTGCCACCACAACCACAAGATGGGCTCAGGTACTCAGACTGGCATCCTAGCACTTCGGAGGCCAAGGCAAGTCGATGGCCTGAGCCTGGGGTGCTAGACCAGCTCGGGACACTGGTTGAGACCTTGTCTTGGCCATCAAAAATAAATTCAAAGATTAGCCGGGCGTGGTGGTGCAGGCCTGTGGTTACAGCCACTCAGGGGACTGAGGCAGAAGGATTGCCTGAGCCCACAGGAGCAGTCCACAGTGGTCGTGAGTGTGCTCCTGCACTCTGGTCTGGATGACAGAGCAGGATCCAACTCCAAATAATAATAGTCACCACCACCGCAACCACCAGCACCCCTGCCACCCAGCCTGAGGAATCACCCTCAGGGATGGGAGAGGAAGAGGGACTTTCCTGCCTGTCATTCACGGGAGGTTTCGAAGGTTGCTACCGGCATGTCCATCCCATCCCTTTGGCCACATGTCCCAGAAGGCCTGTCTCCAAACCACACAAAAGTGCCCCACGGCAAAGATGAGTGTGCGCTCACATAATAGACGGCCCCATGTAAGGGCGGCTGTGAGGCACAGAGCGATCAAGGTGGTTCGACAATGCTGCAGCCAGCCCAGGTTCTGGTTGCTTGGTCTGCCACT
>NW_007036576.1:0-1224 GCF_000164805.1 Carlito syrichta | reverse complement strand
CCCAAGGTGACACCTCCTTCCCAAACGATCTCTTTCTGTTCACTATGATCCAAACTCCATATACAAATGGATGCTCTTATTTTCCTTTTTTTCTTTTAGTCAGAGTCTCACTCCATCTCCCAGGATGAAGGTCAGTGGCTCCCTCCTGGCCACCACAGCCTTAGGCCATTGGGCTCTGGTGAGATTTTCCCCAGCCTTCCGAGGACCCAGAAGGACAGGCGGGTGCCACCACACCCAGCTAATTTGGGATGGATGGTAGTGAGGAGTTCTAGCTACAGTGCCTGGATTTATCTCATCCCTTGGACATAGGCTAGCTGCTGGCCTTGGGTTCCAAAAGCACTGGGATGATGAGGCTGAGCTCCTGAACCCAGCTTGGATCCATCATAAAAAAAAACAGAAGACCAAGTGTGGTGGCACACGCCTGCAATCTCAGCATTTTGGGAGGATGAGTCAGGAGGATGTCTGGAGCACAGGACCCAAGGCCAACCCTGTGCAATGCAGGGAGACCCAGTATCTTCACCCATCCAAACATGGGGTCTCTGGTCGAGGTGCCCATCATGCAGGCCACTCCAGATACCGAACAGGGTGGATCACCTGAGATCACGATTTATTGGCTGGTGGAGAATGAGAGTCATGTCTGAAGGCCTGAGACCGGACCACAGAGCCAGAACCTGTCCAAAAATATTCTCAACTGCAAGTTGTGTATTTACAGGGTGACTGGCCTTACAGCCAGGAAAAATTGGATTGGTGGTGAAGAAATGTCCACAGGTGAGGGATTTGTCCCTGGACATTCTTGGTGGACATTCTCATTGCCGATTAGGAGAGTCGGTTTGCCTGGGGCACATTTCTCCCCTCGGAGAGGAAAGCCAGCAGGAACCTGGGCAGGGAACCTCAGAAAATACTGCAACAAAGCAGGGGCAGTCATTGGGGGAGTTGGGGGCTGGAAGGTGCCAAGCTTTAGGGACCCTCACATTTGGGGGTGGTGGGGGGGGCAGGTCTGAGGGCAGAATGTTTGCAAAAGAGTGGATTTCTTTCTTTCTTTCCCTTTCTTTCTTTCTTTTCATCTCTCTCTTTCTCTTTTGTTTCCTTACTACATAGCCCAAGTTGCTCTCAAACCACCCAACATGGGTCTTCATATCAGCCTCGGCCTCTCTAACTGCTGCGATCATGGACTTTCCATTTGGTCGACATCTTAGTCTTCCAGCCTGGTCTTGAACACTGGGC
>NW_007036575.1:0-765 GCF_000164805.1 Carlito syrichta | reverse complement strand
CCCCTTTCCCTCCCCTCTCATCTGTTTTGAGGGAAGGTGGGGTTGCTTTTATTTCTCTCTGCAATGACTGCTCTTCGTTATGAGGGTCTTCTGGTTTTGTTCACTTTTCCCTCTGCTTTACAGTCTGTCTATTCAGCAGTTTGCAGTCTTGGTTCGTTCAGAGAATCTCACCAGTTCACCTATGCCGTCGCCATCTTGCCCCGTCTCCCCTATGCTTGTTAATTAGGTCCATTTTGTTAACTTTGTTTTATAGATCTTCTCTGTCATTATATATACATTTTAACTTTTTCTACTGGTTATTAAGAGAACAATGTTAAAATTTTCTAATATAATTTAAAAATATCTGCTCATTCTTTTAGTTTGGTCAGTGTACTCATTTTATATTTTAAAGTTATAATATTGAGTGCATAAAAATTTAAAATTGCAGTATTTTTTTGCAGGTATATCTCATCATCGTTTTAAAATATTTAAAAAATATTCTTCATCTCTAGTAATACATCACATTTAAATTATAATCTTTCTGATATTAAAATAGCACACCAGAGGAGATGAGGGGGTTTTGGGGTTTTTTTGCTTTAATTGCCAGTACTTGCACAGTAATTTTTTTCTTTCAGTATCAGTCTTTGTGTGCAAAGCAGGTTTCTGTGTGTAGTATAGTATATACAATCTTTCACTTGAAGTATTCTGTGAATCTACCACTTTTCATTGTTTCCTAATGTTCAGTACCTTTAAAGTTAACATTTCATATATTTTCTTCGTTTTTTG
>NW_007036574.1:0-651 GCF_000164805.1 Carlito syrichta | reverse complement strand
GGAGCGCATCTCCAAACGTCCTTTGTAACATTTAGTAGCCTTAACAAATCCTCCTTGCTCCTGTGGAAAAGCTTCCTCACGTTGTTATTCAGAGGAACTGAACCAGTCAGTGGGACTGTGTTGCCTCATAGCACCCAGCTCAATTTTGGTTCAAAAGAGGAAAGATAGTAGTGAATTGAAGAAAAGGGAACACATGACAAGGTATATTCTGACCAAATCAAGTCTGCAGCCATTCAGGGGAGTAGAAGAGAGGACAGGGACAGAAACAAAGAGTAGATTGCCCATTATGCCTTTGCTTCTCAAGTTAAGATGCTGGACTCTAGCATCCAGTGGCTGTGGAAGAAAAACTTGACCAATCACAGGTCCCAGTTATGAGTATGCTGTAGGAGGATAAAGAAGACTGTTTTCTGATGCTTTAGCATCAGCTTAAGAGCTACTTGGCTTTAGCCAAAAGACTTTTCAGTCTTAGATGGAAAACTGAATTCAGACTACTAGAACCTAGCTGGGAGAGAAGGAGGCCAATCCAGGAGTAAAGGCCTCAGGAAGAGGATAGAGCCAGGTCATGTATATGGCCAGTTCTCCAGGTGATAACTAGTCGTGGGTCTTATCATTTTCAGGCACAACTTGGAATGATTTGTCAGTTAACCTGTG
>NW_007036573.1:0-640 GCF_000164805.1 Carlito syrichta | reverse complement strand
TCTTTAACCGATGCCAGGACTTTCTAAATCTTAAAAATGAAATTCTGCTTATTTTATATATATATATATATATATAGAGAGAGAGAGAGAGAGAGAGAGAAATTATATATATATATATAAAATATGGGATTTTATACAAGAAATATGTTTTCTTTAAAACCATTGCAAAAGGATAGGGAACTGGCAAGTCAGGGAAGTTACTTTCAGTAGTACAGCTGCTTTCTTCCCTTAAAAAGATAATCCACTAGAGCAGTTCTGGAAATCACTGCAAACATCATTTCTTCAACCTGCCCGAGCACTTCCTATTTCTGCAAGTGTTGGAGATTAATGGCACCTGCTTTTCTTTCAGTTTCTGAACTTTATCTATGTGATGCTGATTTTAGCATATATATTTGACTCCTTTAGGCAAGGGCATATGGGAAATGTAGTTTCTAGGTTTACAATCTTTGCTATATAGCAGAATATTAGAAAGCCAGTACAAAAAGAAAGCATTCCATACAATGTCTGCCTCTCTGGATGCTCAACTTCCAAACACACGCTTTTACCTACATTGAAGCACATAAACATTCATATAGAAAAACATAAAGTGTTCACTTTATATGATGCAGGTATAACTGCACAAATAAAAAGTTGATTAACC
>NW_007036572.1:0-704 GCF_000164805.1 Carlito syrichta | reverse complement strand
ATCTCCTCTCTCTCTCTAAATTTGCTTTCTAAATAAATGTATTTCTAATCTAACTTCTGTGCAATTCTTTTCATCTTTCATGTGGCACCAGATTGCACACCAGACACCCACACCCTGGTGAGCCTGGACTCACATTGAGTTTTTAGTCCAGCTAATTTTCTTCCTTCCTTCCTTTCTATAACATTTCACTATTTTTTAGCCCAGCTGATCTTTCTTTCTTTCTTTCTTTCTTTCTTTCTTTCTTTCTTTCTTTCTTTCTTTCTTTCTTCTTTCCTTTCTCTCTCTCTCTCTATCTCTTTCTTGAGATGAGGTCTCACCATTTTTTAGTCCAGTTAATTTTCTTTCTTTCTTTCTCTTTCTTTCTTTCTTTCTTTCTTTCTTTCTTTCTTTCTTTCTTTCTTTCTTTCTTTCTTCCTTCGCTCTCTTTCCTCCTCCTCCTTCTTCTTCTTTTCTATTGCTTTCTTTCTTTCCTTCCTTTCTTCTTTCTTTCTTTTTTTTTCTTTCTTTCTTTCTTCTCTCTCTTTCCTCCTCCTCCTCCTCTTCCTTCTTCTTCTTTTCTCTTCCTTCCTTCTTTTCTTTCTTTCTTTCTTTCTTTCTTTCTTTCTTTCTTTCTTTCTTTCTTTCTTTCTTTCTTCTTCTTTCCTTTCTCTCTCTCTTTCTCTTTCTTGAGATGAGGTCTCACTATTTTTTAGTCCAGTTAATTT
>NW_007036571.1:0-657 GCF_000164805.1 Carlito syrichta | reverse complement strand
GCACAACTGATGCTTCTTGAGTGAGTCTTTTTCTGGCTTGGTTAGAGGAATTTGTATAAAGAGGAACAAAGCTCAGGTATAGTCTTCATTGTGACATGCCTGGTCCCCATACAAAATAGTTTAACTGGGTTTCTGCTGACCTATCACTGAGAATGTGTATCAGCCTTCCTAAGTCACCCATGAATGGCAGCTGTCCGAGTCAGAGATGCCTTCAGTGGGTAGCTCTGTGGTCAGCCATTCAGAGCAGAGACTTGGCCCTGCTGAGTGATTCTGCAGCTGGTCTGGTATTGAGCCTGGGGCTGGGAGTATAACCCAGTAGAACCTTTCTCCTACATCATGGACAAGGTTGTTGAGTCTTGATGACTAAACTCTCTCATTTCTTTTTTTTTTTTGGGTTGGAGTCTCACTCTGTCACCCAGACTGGAGTGCAGTGGCCACTTCGGCCACCGCAGCCTCGACTTGCTGTGCTCCGGCGATCCTTCCGCCTCAGCCTTCTGAGTAGCTGGAATTACAGGCATGTGCTACCACGTCTGGCTGATTTTTAAAAATTTATTGTAGAGACGAGGTCTCGCCTGCCCAGGTGGGTTTCGGACCCGCAGGCTCAGGCAATCCACTCACCTCAGCCTCCCAAAGGCACAGAATTACAGGCTGAGTCAC
>NW_007036570.1:0-3740 GCF_000164805.1 Carlito syrichta | reverse complement strand
CCAATAAGACAGCAACCCAGTGTCTTAAGAGGATCCTGCCTTCCAAACAAACAATTCACTGTGACTCTAAGATTGGGTCTTCCTGTGGATGATTTCTTAAAATGTTTTAGTTAAACTACCTTCTACATAGGTGTAATAAAATTTCATACACAGAAACAAAGAACTGAATACTGCATGTTCTCACTAATAAGCAAGCTCTGATCATTGGTCATATGAGCACAAGTGTGGGAATGGCAGACACTAGACACTGCCAAGACAGTAAGGGAGAAGGGAGGGAGGTATATCACAACACACTTGGTACTAGGTCCACTATCAGGGGAGAGAAGGCCTGTTAGAAGCCCAAATCTCACCTGCACACAACTTACTAAGTCCTCACATGTACCACACAACTCTAAAATTTAAAAAATATATATTCAGGGCTAGATGAAGGTGTTTGGCATGTATTTTTCTCAATGCTGGGGGTGACACTGGGCAGCACTACCTCCCAGGATATGAGTAGCTTATGGGTACCCACTGAGCATTTCACTGGACTTTTGCTTAACCGTTTATTGCCCGAGTCCACGGGTTCAAGACCCACCGGGAAGCTTGGTGTGACCTCAAGCTTCAATAAATAAATAATTAGCTGGGTGTTATAGTGTGCACCTATACTTCTGGCTATGTGGAAGGTGGAGGCAGAAGGGATTGCCAGAGCCCAGCAAGTCGGCAATGGGGTGAGTGAGAGTATGCTACTGCACTCCAGCCTGGGTGACAGAGTGAACTCCAACTCAAAAAGACAATCAAACAAACAAAATCATTGTTTATATACAGTCATTGATTTCCTTTACCAAGTGCTGCCAATACAAAGGGATTAGCCACATTTACAAGGGTGCTCCCTCCCTTCTCAATCTGATGGCAAGCACAGGAACTGAGCTAGTGGTGACAGCGACAGCCATACTGGTGACCTGGTGCAGTGGGTTCACCTGGGAACTTGTTAGAAATGCACATCCCAGGCCTCACCTTGTATCTCTGGGTGTGGGCCAAAAAGTTTGAGAACCACTCCTCAATTTATCAGAATCTTCCCCTTTATTCTTTTATTTTATGAATCATTTTATTTTATTTTATTAATTATAAAGACAAGTCTCTCCATATTGCTCAGACTGGTCTCTCCATATTGCTCATACTGATTGCGTAGATTCAGACAATCCTCTTGCTTCCACCTCCCAAAGTGCTGGGATTGCAGACATGAACCACCACGTCAGGTTATATTAGTAGAATTTATGTAACAATCCATATCTCCATTTCTCTTGAAAAATTGGAAGACCTTTCTTTCTTTCTTTTTCTTTCTTTCTTTCTTTTTTTCTTTCTTTCCTTCTTTCTTTCTTTTTTTTGAGTTGGAGTCTCACTCTGTCACCCAGGCTGGAGTGCAGTGTCACACTCATGGCCACCGCAGCTTCAACCTGCTGGGCTCAGGTGATCCTTCTACCTCAGGATTCCAAATAGCTGGGACCACAGGTATGTGCCATCATGCCTGGCTAATTTTTTGATTTATTGTAGAGATGAGGTCTTGCCAAGTTGTCCAGGCTGGTTTCAAACCCCTGGGTTCAGGCAATCCTCTCTCCTCAGCTTCCCAAAGTGCTGGGATTATAGGCATGAACCACCTTGCTGGACTTGAATAATCTTTTTGTTGAGGAATGGTGGGCCCCAGAGAAGCTGGAACTTTCTGAGACATTGAGACATGACTCCACATTAGTCTTCAATCCGGTCAACTATGAAGAAGGTTACCTGACTTCAGTCTGGCATCTGTTTTTATCATTATTGGCACTCTCTCACGTTATGTCCTGTGGTGACATGAGTGAATCATAACACAATACTCTTATTTTACACTGTAGGTTTTGTTAGGTTCAGTGTAATTTTTCTGTTATATTTTGGGAACACTATCAGACTTTTAAACATTACTTATTTTGTGGTGTTTTAAGTTGAGATTCTCCTGTGATCAGTCCTCTTCCTTTAGAGGATCTATGAATAATTACAACATACCTTGAGGGCATAAGTTCTTATGATATAATGGCACAACTAGGTGTTTATGAAAAACCAGTTTAGCATAGGGAGGCATGCTGTTATTATACAATTATATACATTCTGGTGTGTGTTTTATTATGTAAGTGTTCTTCCCATTCAAAGGTCCTGCTGAAAACCATTATGTAAGTCCTGTTCATTTCACAGGGAATCAGAAGGGTGGAAGTAAAGGCAAGCCAAGCTCATAGGCATTAAAAGCAACCTCTTTTCAGATGGTATGCCTCTTGCAAGTGTATTAGTCAACCTTTGTCAGGGGACTGAACTGGCACATTTTGACCTCTGTATCCAGAAGTTTTAATTTTTCATTCAGCAAGCAACAGTAGCAGCACCTGTAATTTGTGTGTTTGTGTGTGTGTGTGTGTGTGTGTGTGTGTGTGTGTGAGAGAGAGAGAGAGAGAGAGAGAGAAAGAGAGAGAGAGAATCTGGGGTCTCACTCTGTCCCCCAGCAATGGAGGACAATGGCATAATCATGACTTTCTGCAACCTTGACCTCCCGGACTCAGGCAATCCTTCTGTTGTAGCATTTTAAGTAGTTGGGACTATGACTCACTGCAGCCTTGACCTCCTGGGCTCAGGCAATCCTTCTGTTGTGGCCTTTCAAGTAGTTGGGACTTTAGGCACATGCCACTATACCTGGCTAATTTTTTATTTTTAAAAAATTTATTTTAGAGATGTGGTTTTGCTATACTATTTAGGTTGGTCTTGAAGAATTACTGATCCTCTCACCTCAGCCTCCTAAAGTGCTAGGATTATAGACATGAGCCAACATTCCCCACCATATGTGTTTTTATATTTACTTTTAAAGTTTTTGATTAAGTAAAATAGAGTGGTACAGTGATGCTATTCTCTGCTCTCTAGGAAGACTTCATATTCTCATTCTGTGTGTCTAGAAATGTGACACATCCTGAGTAAATAACATAAAGGTCACCTACTCCAAGAAGAAACTGAGAGGATAGGTCAAGGGCAGATGCTTCTGTGACTTAGTTCAGCTCGCACAGTCAGGGATAACAAGGCCCACCAGTTATATGCATGGAAATTTCTGATGGTCAGGCTGTCTCTGAAGGTTTTGGGGTTGGTGTGCACTTCTATGGAGGGAGAATGCTGAAAAAATTGCCAAGTGGTGTGGGAACTTTCAACCTCCTCTGTGGAGGTTGTCCAGTCAAGGATACATTTGTTGATTCCTCCTGAAATGTGTCAGGGGGCCATATAACAGGAGTCCATACTTATTTGTTTAGAATGAATGACTTATTTGTGAGAAAGCAGCCTGTTTCTTTATTCCTTTTTTATCTTCTAATTTCTCCTCAAATCCCAAAGGAACTTTGAATAGCATTGGGTTTCTTGGCAGCTTAGTGTCAGATTGGAATTATAAGAATTTGGTGTGGAAAGAGCAGGTTGTCTTCCCGTGTGATGAGCAGTCCCTAGATACCAGTGCTTTCTCTTGTGAATACAGCTAAATCACACACACCCCAATGTGCAGGGGGCATCCCAAATCACTGAAAAGAGAGAGCAACACAGTGAACCGGTTAAGGATTCCATAATTGTATTATGAGAACTTGGTTCCAGTGGGAATTAGACTGTAAACTCCTTGAGGACAAGGACTGTGCCATTAATTTGTATCTCTGGTATCAAACTTAGGACTTGATCTTTAGGAGATGCTTGCGATATGATGTTCATGTCTGTGATGG
>NW_007036569.1:0-427 GCF_000164805.1 Carlito syrichta | reverse complement strand
AAAACTATTTCACTGTTCCTCATGCTTGGTTAATATTTCTCAAAAAGCAGTACAATTCTAATATCATAATATTCTAATAATCAGTAACTTTTAAAACCTATGCATATGCAACACCTAATAATCAACCTAAATCCCAATTCCTGTCTATTTTACGCTAATTCTATCTACACTATAGAAACTCTTAATTATAGCCCAAACCAATTCCTAAGGAATGTGGCCCAGCCCAAAGCTTTAGTAGCTCTAGGTATTTATCTGTATTATTAAGGTTGAAACAGCACTTTGTATGTATATACTAATTCTACAAATATACTATTAATTCTTTAAAGAAGCTTGTACCATATTAAAGGCTCCCAAATGTGACCTGAGTTTGAATTATGTTAAGTTTAAAGCCAAACCGCAGTCTGTGAGAAACGGGAACAATGGACTC
>NW_007036568.1:0-607 GCF_000164805.1 Carlito syrichta | reverse complement strand
CATTGTTTTCCATAGAGGTTGAACTACTTTGCATTCCCCGCAGTATAGAAACCTTTCCTTTTCTCTGCATCCTCTACAGCATCTATCATTTTTGTTTTATTAATGACGGATGTTCTTACTGGCGTTAGGTGGTATCACAATGTGCTTTTGATTAGCATTTCTCTGATGATTAGTGAAGCTGAGCACTTTTTTACATGTCTGTCGGCTGTAGAGAAATGTCTTCTTTAGAGAAATGTCTATTCATGTCTTTTGCCGACTTTTTAATGGGGCTTTTTTTTTTCTTTTTATTTTCGCATTTGAGTTCCTTGTAGATCCTGGATGTTAGCCCTTTGTTAGATATACAGTTGGCAAAAATGTTTTCCCATTCTGTGGGCTCTCTCCCTGCTCTCTTGTGTTTTTTTTTTTTTTTTTTTTTGCTTTGCAGAAGGTTTTCAGTTTAATAAGGTCCCACTTGTCTATCTTATCTCTTATGGCATGGACACCTGGGGTTTTGATCAGGAATTAGTTGCCTACTCTGATTTCTGTAAAGGTGTCTCCTGCATTTTCTAAGATGTATGTATATATATATATATATATACTTTATATATATATACTTATAGTTTGAGAT
>NW_007036567.1:0-684 GCF_000164805.1 Carlito syrichta | reverse complement strand
CCACGAATCAGATTATTGAAGTAGAATTCGGGGTAATGGGAGTCCTCTCTTACAGGAAACTACACTGCGTATTGCTAAGTAAGAATAAGGAATCTGCGTTACTCCAGTCCTCAATCCCAATAAACACTTCAGGCAGACTTGCTATGGGCTAAACACAAATCATGGTGTTTTCGAGCACGAATCTGGGAAATGGAGTCCTTATTTACAGGCAACTACATGACTTTTGCTAGGAAAGATTAAGGAATCTGGGTTACACGAGTCCTCAATCCCCAAAATCTACAGAACATCTTGGAATGTGCTAAAAAGAATCAGAGTTTCGAAGCAGAATGTATCTAATGAGAGTCCTAATATACAGGAATGTACACAGTCCCTTGTCAAGGAAGAAAAAGAATCGGGGTTATAGCAGTCCTCATTCCTAAAAATCAACAGGACATCTGCTGTGGGCTAAGCAATAATCAGGGTGTAGAAGATGGAACATAGGTAATAGCAGTCCTGATATGCAGAATCTACACGATCTCTTGCTAAGGAGAAATAAGAAACCTGTTTTACACGGTTCCTCCATCACAATATCTACATGACATCTTGCTAATTGCAAAACAAGAATCAGGAAACTGTACTGTCTATTGCTAAGGGAGAATAAGGAATCTGGTTTACACGTGTCCTCCATCCCAATAAAACTTCAGG
>NW_007036566.1:0-483 GCF_000164805.1 Carlito syrichta | reverse complement strand
AACAGTAGCGAAAACAACACAACTAAAGCCACAGATGAAAGCAGAAGGGGATCGCCACAGGACACTGTGTCATGTGGATTCTTGTCACCCTGCACTGCCTTTGATTTAAAATAGAAGTTAGTTTCTAAGAGCTACCTTTCCTTCTTTTTTCTAGAAACTGCCCTCTCCAACACAGACACACACACACACACACACACACACACACACACACACACACATGCAATTAACTGACACAGAAGAAAGGAGGGTGATGGCTGTCAGCAGCTCTGGATAGCTGGCCTTCCTATTTCTTTTCTTTTCTTTTTTTTTGAGTTGGAATCTCCCTCTGTCACCCAGGCTGGAGTGCAGTGGCATGCTCACAGTCACTGCAGCCTTGACCTTCCGAGCTCAGATGATCCTTCCGCCTCAGCTTTCCAAGTAGCTGGAACTACAGGTGCGTGCCACCATGCCCAGCTAATTTTTTTGATTTATTGTAGGGATGAG
>NW_007036565.1:0-779 GCF_000164805.1 Carlito syrichta | reverse complement strand
CCGTTTTCATCTCAGGGGAGTAGGCTCTACCAGGAGTAAAGTCAGAATGGATTTTTGTAAGCTCTCTGCTTAGTTTTGAGAAATGAATTTTTGATGATCTTACAAAGGAAACGAAGCTGCTAGGCCAAGCCCATTACTGAAAGTCTTTTGTTTATTTTGATTTTCTACACACCGGAACCCTTGGGAACTCCAGTATAGCTTGCAGGTGAGGGTCTTTGGCATGCTCACTTAAAAAAATATGTTTCTTTGGCTCTGGCTGGGAAGCTCTGGAGCAAGTTGATGGTTTTCTTCTGAAGGCACTATGAACCAAGTATGTCATTGGTCAAGGTGAACCGACATGTGAAGGAGATTGTTTACTGCTCCTTGAGAGAGTTTTGTTTTCTCAGCGTATGAGCTTGGGGTTCCCATAGATTGGGGTTCTTAGGTTGGGTTTTCCAAGGAAGCACCATCATGTGCTCAAAGAAAAGTGCGGCTAGAGATGGTCTCATCAGTCATTAGTTTACAGACAAGAAGACGGAGGCCCAGGCTCAGTACATAAGTGGCCGGACGTCCCAGAGATAATGCCAAGAGAGCGGAGCCAAGAACCCCGGTCTTCTGATGCTTGCCTTGTTTCCGCAACCTCGTAGATGCTTTTTAAAAATACCGGTTCAGTGCTACTCAGCGTAATGCCGCAAGCCTCTGTTAAACATCAACCACAGAAGGTCCCATCTGCAAAATATTTCTGGGGCCCATAGAATTCTTGCTTATTTCTGCATGCCCTTAAACCCTGGTTATTTCCG
>NW_007036564.1:0-887 GCF_000164805.1 Carlito syrichta | reverse complement strand
CACAGGATTGGAGCTCTGTCCCGGGCCTGGCAGGCTGGGAAAATGGGGTCAAATTGTCTGCAAGCTGCTTTTCTTGTACAGCAGAGGTTGCATGCTGGTGGCGGCCACCTGTGAGGACTTCGAAACATGACCTCACTCAGCACCCATCCTGAAGCATGGGTGTCACTCCAAGAGAAAGTGGGTCTCTGTCCTTACCTTTGGCTCCACAGCATGGGTTTAGAGGAGGTTTTCCTCGCATTAGAGGCCCCTCGTATGATCACAGCCCTCTGAAATTACCACTAAAAGGGTTGGCTACTGTTCAAGGAGAGTATGTGGCAAGAACAAATCCAAGGGTGCTTTCCGCAAGGTTGAGGGGTGAATATTCGTGGTGAGAAGTAAAGGAGACTCATAGCTCCATAAGAAAAGCAAGCGAAATCGTTGGCTATGGACAGCTAGGAAGCGTATCCCAGCAATCAAAGCACACTTCATCGCGCACCAGGACGACTCCTGCTAAGGGTAGGCCAGGCCTGGAATCTCCCCCCTCTCGTCCAGCACTTTGGCAGACTGAGGACGGAAGATTGCTGGAGCCCAGCACTTGGAGACGCGACTGTCTCACATCACGCAGCCTCATCTCTATCTCCAAAATGTCATCAGTGAGCTGGGCATGGAGATACAGGCTTGTATTTGTAGCTGTCTGGGAGGATTGCCTGAGCCCAGGAGGTCCACCCTGTGGTCAGGTATGATTGTACCACTCTACTCCACTCTGGTCATCAGAGTGAGGCCCTGACACCAACAAGAGAAAAACAAGCCGCCGACTGGAAAGAAGATATTTGCAAATGTACATCAGATAAAGGATGATCATCTAGGATCTACTAGGAACTCCCACGTGCCGACTAGGAAAAAAAAAA
>NW_007036563.1:0-726 GCF_000164805.1 Carlito syrichta | reverse complement strand
TCAATTTAGTTCAGGTTTAGGGTAAAAATCTAATAAGTAATAGGTACAATATCATTATTGGATTTAGATAAGGAATTTCTGGGGTGATTAGTGGCCCTTTGTATTGGCAAGAGAGTTGACTCTGTGCAAAGATGTGCTTCTTGGGTTGCAAGGAGTTGCAGTGATGCTATTTGGCTTCCACTGGAGTACAAGGGTCGCAGTTTAATACTAGTCAAACTGCATTAGGGCTCTTCCCTCTTTTACTAAACAAAATCCAAAGTCTTTAGCTTTTATTGAGTTAATTGGTTATAAATGCTAGATAACATGGAGTTAACCATGTATGCAGGAAAGATGCTGTCAAATTCACCACACATCCCTTTTTCACCTTCAGGACCATGATAGTTTAAGGGAACAATGGTTTAAATATCCATACACTTTCTGCACATTGAATTCTTTTCATTCCTTTTTTACATCTAATTTAGCTGTTTTCAAACTACACTGTGCATAAGAATTACCCTACAGAATTTTACACATAAAATAAATACACTACATTTCCATTGTTAAGATGACAAATATTCTGACTTTATAATTCAACTGTATAACAGAATGCCCCATGGTAGTTTGATTCTGGGAATGGTCCTTCTCGGGAAAAGTATGCTAGAGTCTACAAACGAGGGTAGCCTGCTTTACACAGGTCTTTCTCCCAAAATTGCCAGCTTTCAGAGGGAAAGAGAGAGAGTGCAGGGC
>NW_007036562.1:0-799 GCF_000164805.1 Carlito syrichta | reverse complement strand
TTGTAAGTTGACTCTGTAAGATGTATCCATTCCCCAACTCAGGATGCAAATCCCAGAATGGCAGGGATCGGGATCTTTGTCCTTTTTGTTCCAGATGGATCCCAAGTCCCCAGAGAGAACATTTTTGTCCTAGGAATGACACACGTGTGGACGTCAGGGGGCATAGCTGGCATGATCGCTAGGTGGACCCACCACACAGCAGCCCACACACTCCCGCTGACCGGGCACAGTGTGCAGGGGGCCCCGGTCCACACAGACGATCTGGTCCCCAGGTAGAGATTCAGGGACATACAGGGACTGCTGGCAGCCCTTCTCTCAAGGTGCCTTTCAACTTTAATCTTTTAAATTATAAAACAAACTCCTGACAGGGGTGCCGAAAGCCACTTTGACTAGTGTTTTCTGGCAGAGAAAGATTCAAGGGAGGAAAAAGGAAGGAGCATGTCACAGGAGCAGGAGGTCGAGCCAGGTTCCCGTCACTGAGCACCTCTTCACCTGCTGGAAGTTTCTTTCTGCACATGCCGCTCTTATGCTGTCAAAACTTAAGCCTTTTGTTAAATTATTTAGAGTTTTGGGGGCTGCCATTCAGGAGAGGATTAAAGTGGGGTATGCCTTTCTTGGTCCTCTTGGTCTGCTGCTAACTATTTTCAATAACAGAATATCATTAGGAAACACCATCTCAATGGGAAAAAAAATTATCTGATGCAGATTCACCCTGCTGAGGGCAGCTCATTCCAGATCACAGCATGAGTGACAGTTTTGCTGTGCTCCCCAAGAAAGGAAATCTTCAGCTAAATGCAAT
>NW_007036561.1:0-833 GCF_000164805.1 Carlito syrichta | reverse complement strand
AAATGAAGTACAAAGATCCAGGAAAGTACTTAAGTCAAGATATAAACATAGTATATAACAATATACTATATTTACATATTATAATACTATAATATACTATATTTATATATTACAATTTAACAATAATATAACAGTAATACTTATAGTATTATTAAATCCCTGTGACCTACCAAATACAGGACTAGACACTTTCCAAACATCATCTCTTTTATTTCCAACAAGCTTGCAGTATTCCCAGTTAATGGGTGAGGAAACTGAGAACCTAAGTGAATTACCTAAGAAGAGATACAGTCTTGTCTGTCCCAAAGCCAGCCACACCAGAGTTACCCTTCTGCAGATGGTGGGGGAAAAGGCTCATCAGATCCCTGAAGCTCTATACCCAGGTCAAAGAATGTGGAGAGGGACAGGATTATCAGATCCAAGTCCTCATTTATAGATATGCAAAGGGAGGCAAAAGAGAGGCAGACGCTTGCATAAGGCAATGGGATAGCCAGAACTAAAACCCAGGACTCCCAGGCTTGACTATTGTGCTCTTTTGGTGACATGAGGAGGCCTCTCAAGTTGTCAGCAGTCTCAGGCATGTGAAAGCAGGAAAGGAAAGCCTGACAGCTTCAGAGTGATGGCAGCAGCCTGTCCTCTCTCCCTCTGCTCTGAAGACTGCTGACCCTGGGGATTGCTGCATGTGCTTCCTGGCACATTCAGAGCAGTGGCGCCATGACCTGAGAAGAATAGTGACACTTGGGGAGAGAACCTACAGAAAACACAGAAAGCACCCATGCCCTTTTGTAATATTCCTAGGGCCCATTTCCATTGTAATTCTCCTGAAATAGAAT
>NW_007036560.1:0-712 GCF_000164805.1 Carlito syrichta | reverse complement strand
TATAAAATGAATATCGATATTCTACCAGAAGCGCATGTGCACTTACCCACTGGCTAAGACACTTCAGGCTGGAGTCTAGGAGGTCTCTGAAAATCTCGCTGGGGCTTCCAAATGTTGAACCCAGGACTCTAATGAGAGATATAAGGACCATAAAGAGCCAGCTCCAATGCAAACACATGAGGGTCTTTATTCAGGCTCGAGTCTGGGCTCACGCCCGAAGCAGCAGCTTCAGGACGAGAGCCCCAATTCATAATGGCAAGCAGTTTTTATGCACAATTACAGAGGGAGGGGAAAGAACTTCAAACCTGATTCTACATGATTGGGTAATTTCTCCTAATGGGTACGGGAACACTTGGTATTGGTGGGTGCTGCCCGTGATTGACAGAAACCCACTTAATGGGCCGAGTGGAATGTTAGATAAGTTAGGTCCATACAGTCCCTGCGTATGAAGTAACCTGAGCCGGCAGGCAAAGGGTTACATTAGCCCTTTAAGTTTCCATCCCAAGGTATGCTTAGGAAAGCTTGTTTGCTTAACATTTACATAACATAACATGGTCATTATGGGACAACAAAAGCCAAACTTAACAAAGTTTTAAAATGAATGCTGCAAACCCATACAGTGAATGTGGGGTAGAAAATCATATACTATTTCTGGGAATTTATAAAATATCACAAGCTTATTATAGCAAGGCGGTACTTTTATAAAAGTCTT
>NW_007036559.1:0-572 GCF_000164805.1 Carlito syrichta | reverse complement strand
TAGAAAAAAAAATACAGGAATTCATATGGAAACACAAGTGACCAAGATTAGCCAGAACAATCTCAAAAAAAAAAAAAAAAGCAGGTGGTATCACATTACCAGACTTCAAACTTTACTATAAAGCTACAATAAGCAAAAAAGCTTGGTATTGGTACAGGAACCAGTCATATAGACCAATGGAATAGAATTGAGATTCCAGAAGCAAAACCTAAATTTCTCAACCAACTCATCTTTGACACAGACTTCACCACCTATCACTGGGGAGAGGAGAACCTATTCAGTAAATGGTGCTGGGAAAACTGGCTGACCACATGCAGAAGACTCAAACAAGACCCCTATCTATCCCCATATACAAAAATTAACTCTAAATGGATCAGAGACCTAAATGTAAAACATCAAACCATAAGAACCTTAGAAAATGCAGGACACACCCTTATGGATATTGGAACTGGCATCCAATTCCTGAACAAAATCCAAAACGCATAGACCATAAGAGATAAGACCTCATTAAACTGACAAGCTTCTGCAAAGCCAAAGAAACAATCAAGAGAGCAGGAAGACAGCCCACAAGA
>NW_007036558.1:0-687 GCF_000164805.1 Carlito syrichta | reverse complement strand
TTTGTTCTAAACCCTGATTAATACAAAAACTTTTCTAAAGTTAAATCCAAGTTTACTGACTCCTAATATTTTTAACGATTAATATTATCAGCTTAACATTATACTATAATCTATGTCTACTTAAATGACTTAGTTATTCTATTAACCTATTATGATTCAATGTAGTGTCCTGTAATTCTATAACAATTAAAACTTATTCTTAAACTATAAAACCTAACCATGACTTAAGTGAATTTCCTATGTCTAAACTTTAAATTTTATATAATCTAATGATTGACCTTTAATACTATGCTATATCCTATTAAGCTAATACCTCATCATTGATTCTTTTATAAATCATATAGTAACTATTATATTTGAATAATGTAGCAAAAGGAACCAAAACAGCAAGCATAAATTTACTCAAATATACTATAAAAAGTAAATGCAACTATGAGTGTATATGTATATATTTTATCCTAACAAGTCTACTCTAAAAATCAAATAGTAGCTGTCACACTCTTGAACAAGGAAATGCATGGCTGCCATGATGGTGGCCATGGGCTGAAGCAAACAGAGTTTCGGTATTTAACGAAACAAAAGAAAACGTTCTGCCTGACTAGAGGCAGGGTGATAAAACTATTTAGTTTCTAATCTTAGCCCTAGGGGAGACTGCTTTCGGGAACAAGAGCTGATTAACCAGTCTAC
>NW_007036557.1:0-723 GCF_000164805.1 Carlito syrichta | reverse complement strand
GGAAACTTGAATGGGTTTTTTAAGTACATGTGGGGGGTGGTGACTGTGGCAGCTGCCACCAGAGAGTTATCAAGCAGTGAGGGGAGAGGGGTGAGGAAGGCTGGAGGTTGGGGTCAGGCACCGTGGCCTTTGGCACCGGCCCCTCCTCCAAAGACAAAAGAGAAAGACTGGAGACTGGGGTCAGGTGACCCAGCTGGAGACGCCAGCCCCTCCTTGCCAGATAAAGGTGGAGGGTGAGAAGGAGGAGAAACTGATGGAGCGTGGAATAGCAAAAGCAGACTATAGAGAGGTATATTTGCTGGGTTGAAGTCAGAGATAGAGGAGGGAGGTGGCAGCGTAAATGGGATGGGGAGGGAAGGGGAATCTCTGCCCATTTTTCTGAACGCTCGTAGAAGTTATAGAGATCCCAAATAATGTCAGAATTTAGGAACCCGTAGGGGCCACTTATTTTGGTTGTCTAAGCGATAGGTGGGCCAATTTTGGGTACTGAAGCAGATTAAATGCTTAGGCTTAATATCGGGAGTGAGGGAGAGTGTAGAGAGATTATTTAAGAGGCACTTGAGGGGGGTGTCAGCCGGAAGAGATGATGAGTTTTCTATGTTAGCAGTGGGGGCTGGTCAGGGCGTCCCCTGGACAAGCGACCACTGAGGAACGGGTGGGTTACAATAAAGCCTGTCGTCACAGGTCATTATTGTAGACCCAGATTCTCCTGGAGAATCAAGG
>NW_007036556.1:2663-3895 GCF_000164805.1 Carlito syrichta | reverse complement strand
CATTGGGATGATATGTTTTCCTTTAGGGGATGGCCTGATAATTAAGCTTGTAAACTCATCCTAGAAAAAGCAGTTCATACCTCATGGCTGAATATCACTATGGTCACCTTTGAAGTGCTCCCTTTGGGAAGCTATACACTGATGCCAGTGCCTAGTACACCCAGCAGAACAATTTTGGAACTCTTTCTGGAATAGTCATCAGAGTTGTCATCGTATTCCCCTTGATGTCCTGAATGCCATCAAAATATCTTTCTTTCAATATTTCCTCTATCTTTGGGTAAATAAAAAAGTCACTGGGGACAAGGTCAGCTGAGTAGGGAGGGTGTTTCGATACAGTTATTTGTTTACTGGCTAAAAACTCCCTCATTGTGTTGCGCAGGCTGGTGCACTGTCGTGATGCAAGAGCTCCTTCAAGACCATATTTGCACACACCTTTCTCATGCCAAGATCTTCCTGACTCTTTCTCTATTGATGTTTATTTGGTCTGCTATGCTTCTCACAGTCAGCCGGCGATTTTGACACACAGTTCAACCCACTTCTGTGATATTTTCACAAGTTCAGCTTGTTGCTGGCCATCCTGCCCTCTCTTCATCAGTGATGCTTTCTGTCCCTTGAGAAAAGATTTTAATCCATGTGTACACTGCCACTTTTTCATGGCATTATCCCCATGAAATTGGACTAACATGGCGCTAATTTCACTTCCACTCCTGCCAAGTTTAACAAGAAACTAAATGTTTGTTTGTCACTTTCATTCGAGCTCTGACAATTTCACGGTGGCACACCAAAGTGTGCGACAATAATGAACGCCCCTCACTCAGCAAGACACAGCCATGGGCCGACACAAACACGACTGTGAGACACTGATACACCAAGGTTATGAAACCTTGCCAGGTTGTTTGTACAAGGGCTGTCAAAGTAAGTGCACGGTGGCCTGGCTGCGAACTTAATTGTCAGACCACAAGAAGCACATGGACCTGGAACTGGATATCCATGCAGACGGTCACATCTGATACTGGTCATAACTGGCATCAGATGGGAGCGCTCACTCCTTTTAGAAGTAGTACTTTTCCCATGTTTCACCAAAATCCCTCAAGTGGTCACTCAGATGCTGTCCGTTAACAAACCAACTGCTAACAGCGCTTGGGAAAATGGAGCATCCAGGGCTTGGAAGTCACACGTGGACCGAGGGATGATCATTTTCCATCTCTATGATCTCTAAATGTCATTTCACA
>NW_007036556.1:0-1347 GCF_000164805.1 Carlito syrichta | reverse complement strand
TTTTTTTTTTTTAGACATGAGGTCTCGCTGTATTGCCCCAGACTGGTCTCAAACTCCTGTGCTCAAGAAAAACCACTTGCCTCGGCCTCCTAAAGTGCTAGGAATGCAGGCATGAGCCACCACGCTTGATCTGAAATTTTTTTTAATATAAAACACTTCACGAATTTTAAATTTAATAAATGTTCTGACAACTCCCTGACTTGTAATGAAAGTTGCATGAACCAAAGATGTGTCTTTAGATGTAAGTTTAAATAAAGCACCAGTAAAGAAGACTAAAATTCTATGTAATTTTTGATAATTTAATGTAGCTATTTTCTCATGTTACAATTTTGTGCTTTGCTCCTTATGTCTACAATTTTGACGTTTGTTGTGGACTTTTAATTGGTTTATTTCAGTGCACCACCTACCACTGGGGAAAGGAAAACCTATTCAGTAAATGGTGTTGGAAAAACTGGCTGACCACATGCAGAAGATTGAAACAGGACCCCTATCTATCCCCATGCACAAAGGTTAACTCCAAATGGATCAGAGACCTAAATGTAAAACCTCAAACCATAAGAACCTTAGAAAAGGAAGGAGATACCCTCATGGAAATCGGAACTGGCATCCAATTCCTGAACAAAACCCAAAACCCACAGGTCATAAGAGAGAAGATTGACAAGTGGGACCTTATTAAACTGACAAGCTTCTGCAAAGCCAAAGAAACCATCAAGAGAGCAGGGAGACAGCCTACAGACTGGGAAAAAGTATTTGCCAACACCAAAGGCTTAACATCCTGGATCTACAAGGAACTCAAACGTGCTGAAAAGAAAAAAACAAACAACCCCATTATAAAATGGGCAAAAGATATGAACAGACACTTCACAAAAGAAGACATCTGAGCAGCCAACAAACACATGAAGAAATGCTCAACCTCACTAATCATCAGGGAGATGCAAATCAAAACCACACTGAGATACTGCCTAACTCCAGTCAGAATGGAAATTATCAACAGCTGCTGGAGAGGGTGTGGTGAAAAGGGAACACTTCTACACTGTTGGTGGGAGTGTAAACTAGTGCAACCTCTGTGGAAAGCAGTGTGGCGATTCCTAAAAGTTCTAAAAATTGACCTTCCATATGACCCCGCAATACCCCTACGGGGAATATACCCTGAAGAACACAAATCACTCTATAAAAAAGATACCTGCACATGTATGTTTATCGCAGCATTGTTCACAATAGCAAGAACCTGGAAACAACCATGCTGCCCATCAAAAGAGGACTGGATTAAAAAAATGTGGTACATATACACGATGGAATACTACACAGTCATAAAAAAGAACTTTTTCATGAATTTTGCAGCAACCT
>NW_007036555.1:0-793 GCF_000164805.1 Carlito syrichta | reverse complement strand
GCTAGCCAGCCGGCTATCTAGCTGACCTAAAAAGATAGCCATCCAGCTAGCCAGCATGCTTAACTGGCTAGTTATCTAGCTAGGCACATGGATATCCACTTGAATTAACTAGCAGAATTAACGAGCTAGCCAACTGGCTAGCCAGGTGACTCAACTAGGTGACTAAGCTCGTTACCCAGCTGGCTAGCCAGCTGATTTAACTAGCTTACATCACTAGCTAACGAGATGGCTAGCCAGCTGACTTAATTAGTTAGCTACATACATATCCCACATGCTTGCCAGCTGACTTAGCTATCTAGATACCTAGGTATTCTGCTGGCTAACCAGATGATTTAACTAGGTGACCTTTCTAGCTAGCCAGCTGGCTAGCCAGCTTACTTAACTAGCTGACTTAACAAGCTAGCCAGCTGAGTTAACTAGCTGAATTAACTAGCTAGCTACCTAGCAAGCCAACGGAATTTATTAGCTGAAATAACTAGCTAGATACCCAGCTATCTCTCTAGCTAGCTAGCTGACTTATCTAACTGACTTAACTAGTCAGCTCGTTGACATAAGTAGCTAGTTATCCAGCTAGCCAGCTGAATTAACGAACTGAAATAACTAGCTAGCCAGCTTTCTAGCCATCTGAATTAACTAGCTTTTTAACTAGCTAGCGAGCTGGCTAGCCAACTGACATAAGGAGGTGACTTAACTAGCTAGCTACTGGCAAGCCAGCTGACACAGCTAGTTGATTAACGAGCTAGGCCACCTACCTTGCCAGACTGCTAACCAGTTGGCTTATCTTGCCAGCAAC
>NW_007036554.1:0-760 GCF_000164805.1 Carlito syrichta | reverse complement strand
AGTTAAGTCAGCTGACTAGCAGTGCTATGTAGTAGCTGCTAATAAGTCAGCCAGCTAGACAGCTGTCTACTAGATAAGTCACTAAATAATCAGCTGAATAACCAGCTGACAAGCTATGTAGCAAGTTAGTTAAACCAATTGGATAGAAAGCAGGTCAGCTAGTTACGACAGCTAGTTAATTCAGATGGCTGCAAGTTGGCTAGCTAGGTAGTGACCTAGTTAAGTCAGTAGGCTAGCAAGTTTTCTAGCTAATTAAGTCAGCTAGTTAAGTCAGCTGGCTATCCAGGTGGCTATAGAGTTAGAGAGCTAGTTAGGTTAGCTGGCTAGCCAGCTGGATAACTAGTTAAGTCATCTAGTTTAGTCACCTGCCTGGCCAGCTGCCCTGATCAATAATCAACTAGTTAAGTCAGTTGACTAACCAGGAAGCTATGTAGTTAAGTCAACTCATTAAGTCGGTTGCCTAGCCAGCTCACTAGCATGTTAAAATGCTAGTTAAATCAGATGGCTACACAACTGTCTATCTAGTTATTTAAGCTTGTTAAGTCACCTGGCTACCTAGTTAGCTAGTTGTCAGCTATTTATGTCAGCTAGCTAGATAGTTAAGTCAGCTAGTTAATTCGGCTAGCTAGCTAGCTAGTTATTTCAGCTTTTATAGATAGCTGACTAGCTAGATAGCTACCTAGTTAAGTCAGCTAGTTAAGTCAGCTGGCCAGCTAGTTAAGTAAGCTAGTTAAGTCACCTGGTTAGCCAGCTGCCTAGG
>NW_007036553.1:0-818 GCF_000164805.1 Carlito syrichta | reverse complement strand
AATGGTTGACCTGGACAGAGTGTGAGGGCATGAGAGCCAAACTCTCAGAACCCACCTGCTTTGAACTTGATTGAGGGCTTTCATGGGTGAGACAGGTGTGCTGGAGGTGAGCATTGCTGTCCGTGTCCCCCAGTAGATTAAAGGTCTGGACGCATCATGGAGGGCTGCGGGACCCAAGAATGACAGAGGGTGGGATCTGGGGACCCCAAGGGTCATTGTTCTTGGAAAGAAAAACAGGCTCATTCATCTTTGGGGCGCCCCAGGGGACATGAAGATAATTGTTAGTGAACAGCCTCTGCCGAAATAATAACCTGCAGGCAACCATGAGTGGAAGGGAGAAAAGAATGGAGAGAAAGGGTAAAGCCAACACCTTACAGTTTTATGATACAGGCTGAGTTACCCTTCTCCGCAGGAATTCAGATGGGTCCCTTCAGGGTGGGGCAACTATGAATCCATCTGCTGCCAGCACTCAGAAATAAGTTTTCATGTAAACACAAATCTTTCCTTTCCCTTGGGTAATTATCTAGACTGGACACATTCAGGACACACTTAATTTCATAAAGCATTAATAGGCTGTTTTCTTTTCTTTTTTTTTAAATTAAGAAAGGAAGATTTATTTTGTGGTTTTTATTTTTTTAAAGGGGGGAGAGAGAGAGACAGAGAAAAAGAGAGGAAGGGGGGAGAGAGAGAGAGAGAGAGAGAGAGAGACAGCATTTTATTTTTAGTAGGAGTCTCACCCTGTCACTCAGACTGGAGTGCAGTGGCATGCTTATGACCACCGCAGTCTGGTGACCTACTGGGCTCAGGCGATCCTTCTG
>NW_007036552.1:0-900 GCF_000164805.1 Carlito syrichta | reverse complement strand
TTAAAGTCTGTCCCATTGGGCTGTTGAGGGTACAGATTATTACATATTTTCTTGGTCACGTTTTTTGAAAACCAAGAATTTGTTTAAACGCTTGCAATTAATTTCTCAAAGGAGAATTTTAAAACAAACAAATAGCTAAATAAAAATCATAAACAGCAATGGTAGGAATTCCTGGAACCCTGATGGCTTCTTCCAGGCTGAGTGTTCTCGTCCTTCCTTGAAGCCCCCTTTTTTTGCTTCATGACTTTTCAATGATGTCTACAAAATGGCCTGGTACAAAACCGTTTTAGAGTGAACAGACCACGTAGATGTAAAATGATCTGTTTTTACTTATTCCTAATTAGGAACAGGCAAAATTGTTAAAACAAACAAACAAAAAAAAGCCTCATGAATTGCTAAACAGTAGCCTTAGTTGTAAGATGTGGACAATTCAATGAAAGTGATTAGGTCTCACTTTATGCTCCACAGAGTGTGCCTAGTACTTGACCTGTCCCTTAGGTGAAATACTGAGCTTACAAGGTGACTTAATCAGGTGGGAATGGCCAGTTCCCATGCCTTACTAAGTCCTGCAAAGTATTTGGCATTTAAAGCTTCACCAATCTTGTAAGAGGTGTGCTAGTTAAGCATAGCCAAAAAGGCAGGCAGTAGTGTTATTTAGCATTACAATATAAAGGAGGGACTCAGCATACATTACACGACTCTAAGAGACTTTCCAACAGTTTTACAGGGACAAGCAGTTGACTGCGATTTTAGGCAAGGCCTAAACCTTTAGAAACAGATTTACTTTTAACAAACCTGGCCTTTAGCATTTGAAAACAAGAACAGTTTTTTTAGTTCCTTAGTTGCCAGAGAAAGATTACAAAATTATTTTTCCCAAGGCTAGCATTAACTGCACTGAGT
>NW_007036551.1:26917-45911 GCF_000164805.1 Carlito syrichta | reverse complement strand
TGTACACAGGCACACTTGACTGCTGGAGGAAGATTGCTCGTGACAAAGGAGGCAAAGCTTTTTTCAAGGGTGCATGGTCCAACGTTCTCAGAGGCATGGGTGGTGCTTTTGTGCTTGTCTTGTACGATGAAATCAAGAAGTACACATAAGTTATTTCCCAGTTTTCCCCCTGTGAGCAGGCATGTTGTATTATGTAACATAGCTTGAGCATTCTTGACAGACCCATGGCTGTCTTTCAATGGCATCTATTTACTGGTTGAAAATGGGAAGCAATAATATTCATTTGACCAGTTTTCTCTTAAAGCCATTTCCATGATGATGATGATGGGACTCAATTATATTTTTTATTTCAGTCACTCCTGATAAATGACAAATTTGAAGAAATAAAAAGATCAGAAATACAGTTTTGTTTGTTTGCAGTTTATTTTCATACAAAAATACATTTGTATTTGTTACATTTGAATGTGTTACCTTTTTAGTAAATGCTACATTTTTAATAAATGCTACAGTGTCTCCTGAAAAAAAAAAAAAGATGCAAATAAACAGCCAGATAAAGAGATATATAAGGTGAGGTCTGAAAGGGTCTCAAGCACAGAGTTGGGGTTGAGGTTTTTTTATCTTCCTGTCAGTCTCCACATGTTCAGTTCTCTGAACCTTTCCTTTTGGGATTTTATGGAGGCTTCATTACTTAGGCATGATGGACAATCATGTCGAAATGTGATTAGACACAAAAGCCCATGATCTAAACCCAGCAAGTTCTGTCTTTCATATTTCTTTTCTTTTTGTTTGCTTGTTTGTTTCTTTCTTTTTTTTTTGCCTCTCTATGCATCATTCCTGACTCCAGGATAAGGGGCAAGGCTGCTTCTGGAATGATGGTCTTTGACCCACAATCAAATCAGAGCTCTGCTTTGAACAGGTACATCGAGGATGAGAAAGCCAGGCAGGGTGGCTCACATCTATATTACCAGCACTTTGGGAGGCTGAGGTAGGAGGGCTGCTTGAGCCCGGGAATTCAAGACTAGCCTAGGTAACATAGTGAGACTCCATCTCTATAAAAAATAAAAAAAACTTAGCTGGGCAAGAAGGCGCACGCCTGCAGTCCCAGCTACTTGGGAGGCTGAGGCAGAAGGATCATCTGTGCACAGGAAGTTGACTGTGGAGAATCGTAATCGTGCCAACGCACTCCAGCCTGGGAAACAGAGTGAGAGCCTGACTCAAAAAAAAAGCAGGAAAGAGCCGGGCTCGGTGACTCAGCCTGTAATCCCACACCTTTGGGAGGCTGAGGTGAGTGGATTGCCTGAGTTCATGGGTTCGAGACCCGCCTGGGCAGCGAGACCTCATCTCTACAATAAATCAAAACATCAGCCAGGCGTGGTAGCGCATGTCTGTAATTCTGGCTACTCGGAAGGCTGAGGCAGAAGGATCGCCAGAGCTCAGCAGGTCGAGGCTGCGGTGGCCGGAAACGGCCACTGCACTCCAGTCTGGGTGACAGAGTGAGACTCCAACTCAAAAAAAAAAAGCAGGAAAAGGTCAAAGAGAGAAATTCTGTTTCTGAGACCTAATTCTGAGGCATAAAGTACCCCAACATTCTAATAGAAGACTGTAACAAGGGCTATGAAAGTTATAAGTCAAACCTCGGACAAAAACCAATCTGCATAACGCCACACCCCTGTTGTTGGAACGAGATTGTCTTACTGTTTCTGCCCTGCACAGTCTTTGGAGGGAGCATCCCTGGCGGGGGGGGGGGGGGGGGGGGTAATGTCTCAGGACAGGTGGATGCAGAGGGTGAGACCTGGAGCCAGAGAGACAGTTTTGCCCTCTCCAGTAGGAACCTGAGTGGTCCATTTTCTTTTTTTGTTCGTTTGGTTTTTTTGAGTTGGAGTCTCACTCTGTCGCCCAGACTGGAGTGCAGTGGCCACTCCCGGCCACCGCAGCCTCGACCTCCTGGGCTCCGGCGATCCTCCCGCCTCAACCTTCCAAGTAGCCGGAACTACAGGCGCGCGCTTCCAGGCCCGGCTAACTTTTGATTTATTGTAGAGACGAGGTCTCGCCAAGTTGCCCAGGCGGGTCTTGAACCCGCGGGCTCAGGCAATCCACTCACCTCGGCCTCCCAAAGTGCTGGGATTACCGGCTGAGCCACCGAGCCCGACTCTGAGTGGTCCATTTTCATGGTCATCCATCCCCTCTCCAATTTCTGTTTTTCTGGGCTTTGCTGTCCCAAGTTTCATTTTTTTCTCTAAATCTGAATTCTTCCTCTATAAAAACAGAAATATTATCATCACATCTTAAGCATTCTTCTGACATTTCGCAAAGACAGGGAACTCCAGTCCTGGGACCCAAGAGATCTCCCTGAAACTTTATAGCAGGAAAATACGATTCTCACTATTGCTAGGGCCCATTTTTTTCTCTGGTTCCACAGTCCCTTGCATGACATTGTGCCTAGCTCACCCAGAGAATGTTACCCCATTTCTACACTGTGATGAGACACTAGGAGGCTGGGTAGGGTGTCTCGGGCCTGTAATCTCAGTACTTTGAGAGGCCAATGTGTGAGGATTGTTGCAGGCTAGGAGTTCGAGACCAGCCTGGGCAACATAGTGAGACCCCATCTCTACAAAAAAATTTTAAGATTAGCCAGGCGTGGTGATGCATGCCTGAAGTTCCAGCTACTCAGGAAGCTGTGGCAGGAGGATTCCCTGAAGCCAGGAGTTGGGAGCTTGGCGTAGCCCTGAGGCATGAGCTGTGATTATACCACTGCACTTCAGCCTGGGTGGCAGAGTGAGAACTTGTCTCTTAAAAAAAAAAAAGAGGCTAGGCTGGATGTGGTGTCTCATGCCAGTAATCCTAGCACCTTGGGAGGCCGAGGTGGGAAGATTGCTTGAACCCAGGAGTTTGAGCCCGGTCTAGGCAACAGAATGAGACCTCATCTCTACAAAAAAGTAAAATAAATTTCAAATAAAAAAAGAGGCTAGAATGCAGAAAATCCTACGTGACACCATCAGACAGAAAATCCTACGTGTGTGTATGTGTGCATTTTTGGTGGGGGGGTAGTCATTCTCTCAGTTTTTAGTTTTCAAATGTTTTAAGTAGCTGGGTTTCTCTCTCTATAAAAACAGAAATATTACCTGGAAGACCTGGTGATTCTATTGTAAACAGTTTCTGAAGATCCTTCTGGCCTAGATGAGCTGTTAACCTTTAAAGTTACTATGGAAACCAGTGATTTTTAAAATAAATTATTGATGAGAAGGAAAGAGAGGCTGTGATGCTTCAAAGAAAAGCAAGTGAAGCATTGGAAGGCAGGAAGCAGAGAAATACCTAAGCAAAGTAAGGAACAAAAGCAGTCCTTACATCTTCACTCAAACTGTGCTAACCGAAAGCTCTCGGAAGTGGTGAGTAAGGGCTCTCGTTTCTATGGCCAAGGTCAATGAGCACTTGTCTGCTGAATGAATGAACCGAGGTTGGGAGCTTGGTGTAGCCCTGAGGCAGTGTCAGGCAAACTGCCCAGGTCACATGCTCTAATGTAAGGATCAAAGGCAACAAGCCAATGACTGCCCCTTACATCGGCTCTGTTCCTTAGACCTTGAGAGGTTTCCCTGGGAACGGCTCATTCACTTCTGAGAATTCTATTTTCTGGCCCGTGAAGGTCTGAGAGTTGGTATCTACAAAAATATCACACAGTGAACCAGCTCAAAATAGCCGGTGGTAGCGTACCATCGTAGGCCAGATGCTTCCTGCCAAATCAACGCACCACCAACTCCAGGTACTGCAATCTCTCAAGTATAAAATAGGACTGCATGTTGTGTGTGTGTGTGTGTGTGTGTGTGTGTGTGTGTGTGTGTGTGTGTGTGTGTGTGTCTGTGTCACTCTATTGCCCAAGCTAGAGTGTAGTGGCACAATCATGGCTCACCGCAGCCTCGACCTCCTGGGGTCAGGCAATCCTTCTGCCTCTGCCTCCCGAATAGCTGGGACTATAGGCATGCACCATCATGCCTGGCTGATTTTTTTTTTTTTTTTGTAGAGATGGGGGGTCTCTCTATGTTGCCCAAGCTGGTCTTGAAATCCTGGGCTCAAGCAATCCTCCTGCCTCAGCCTCCCAAAGTGTTGGGGTTACAGGTGTGAGCCGCTGCACCTGATCATGGACCACATTTATTTTTAATGGCCAGAATTCACACAAGCGTCATAGCTAGATTTCAGATGTTTGTAGTGGACGTCAAGATTCACTATCTTCAAGGAAGAGGGAATCCCCTTTAAGGAAGGACTCACCTGGCCACTGGGAGGGCCATTAGCAGAGGCCCCTCTGGGGTCTGCCTTAGCTGCAGATGACTGCCTGGCCTAGGGTCACATCCTTCCTGTGTGGCCCATACCCAGTGATGGATGGAAGCCGGAGTGTAAAGTCCCAGCCATTTCAGTCCAATGTGGAACAGTTCTAATTCCTTTTTTTTTTGAGTCAGAGTCTCACTCGATCGCCCAGACTGGAGTGCAGTGGCCGCTCCCGGCCACCGCAGCCTCGACCTGCTGGACTCAGGCGATCTTTCTGCCTCAGCCTTCCAAGTAGCTGGAACTACAGGCGTGCTACCACGCCCAGCTAATTTTTTGATTTATTGTAGAGATGAGGTCTCGCTGCCCAGGCGGGTCTCGAACCCGCGGGCTTAGGCAATCCACTCACCTCAGCCTCCCAAAGTGCTGGGATTACAGGCTGAGCCACCAAGCCTGGCTAGCCCTAATTCTTTTTGCTCACAGCTGCCTGCAGGATTGGTCGAGGGTGTGGGGCCCACATTCGGTTTGCCTTCTTCCTCAACCTGACCAACTTCCTCGCCTCCCTTCCACCCGAAGAGTGCTTCCTAGTAAACACCCCGCAGAATCTTCAGAGGACCCCACCTGAAACATCTCTTCCTCACCCCGTGTCACCTAGGTAGGACAAATAAAATACAGAATGCGTGGTTAAACTTGAAGCTCAGGTAAACAACAAATAATGTTTCAGTGTTAGTATGCCCTGAGTATTTTTGTGGCCTAATCCCAACACCTAGTATGGCACTGGCTTGAGTCAATGTTGGTTGGACGAAATCGAATTTTAGGTGACAGGGTGTCTTAAAATAGAGCACCCTGTTACAAGGAAGAAGGCAGAGGTGAGCAGTGGTCCCTCTTCATCATGCAAGTGCTTCTCGAAATGTCCGCAGGTAAGCAGCATCCAGGTTACCCGAGCTTGCTTGTTATAAATGCAGATACCTGGGACTTACTGGGTTTACTGAAGGAGCTCTGAAGCTGATCCCCAGAAACTCGCATTTGTAGGAAAACCCTGGGTGATGCTTCTGCCCCTTATGTTTTTATTTTATTTTATTTTATTTTGTCAAGTGCTCACCATCACCCAGGCTAGAGTACACTGGCATGATCATGGCTCACTGCAACCTTTACCTCAGCCTCCTGAGTAACTGGGACTACACATGTGTGCCACCACACCCAGCTAATTTTTTGTTGAGAGAGGTCTAGCTATGTTACTTAGGCTAGTCTTGGACTCCTAGGCTCAAGCAGTCCTCCCACCTCAGCCTCCCAAAGTGCTAGAAATACAAGTGTGAGCCACTGAGCCTGGCCTGCACCTTAAGTATGAGAAGTGTCCACACTGTGACCAGTAGTCAGGTACTAGAAAGACCAGAGAGAGGGTTTCTCTCTGAAGTCAACAAAGAACTGTTGAGAACAGGGGGACAGTCCTGTCTCTACCCATTGGTCCACGCTCTTTCTCTTTCCTCTTCAATATCCTTTGTTTTGTTGTTGTTGTTATTGTTGTTGTTTGAATTGGAGTCTCACCCTTGTCACCCAGACTGGAGTGCAGTGGCACGCTCCTGGCCTCTGCAGCCTTGACCTGCTGGGCTCCAGTGATCCTTCCACCTCAGCCTTCAAAGTACTGGGACTACAGACTCACATCACCACGCCTGGCTAGTTTTTGTGATTTATTGTAGAGATGAGGTCTCACCAAGTTGCCCAGGCTGGGTCTTGAACCCACGGGTTTAGGCAATCCTCTCGCCTCGGTCT
Organism: Carlito syrichta; assembly: GCF_000164805.1. Classification (NCBI taxonomy): domain Eukaryota; kingdom Metazoa; phylum Chordata; class Mammalia; order Primates; family Tarsiidae; genus Carlito; species Carlito syrichta. The sequence goes on along the minus strand of NW_007036551.1, from coordinate 39,887 downwards.
CCCAAAGTGCTGGGATTACAGGTTGAGACACTGCACCCAGCCAAATATCCTTTGGATGAGAAGAAAGTTCCTGGACCAGGCTGTATTGTGCTGAACAGTTCAGGGGCTGTGAAAAGCCAGAGACACTGGGAAAGGCTTTAGGGAGGAGATGGCCTTGTTTGCACAGATATTTGAAAAAATGTGTGCATTTTCGAATAGTAGAGACTTCAGAGTATTACATCTGACCAGGTTCTTATGGCCACTGCCCCCAAAAACCAAAACTGACACAGTTAGAGAAAAAGTTTAATATTTCAAAGTAACTAAGCGAGGAGGATGGGAGAGATTCCTCAAATTTGCCTCCCTGAGAATTCAGAGGCTAGAGTTTTTTTATTTGTTTTTTTGTTTTTGTTTTTTTTTTTGAGTCAGGCTGGAGTGCAGTGGCACGCTCATGGCCACCCAGCATCAACTTGCTGGGCTCAGGCAATCCTTCCACCTCAGCCTTCCAAGTAGTTGGAATAACAGGCATGTGCCACCATGCCCGGCTAATTTTTTTATTTATTGTAGAGTTGCCAGAGCTGGTCTCGAACCCGCAGACTCAGGCAATTTACTCACCTCAGCCTCCCAAAGTGCTGGGATTACAGACTGAGCCACTGAGCAGGCTAGAGTTTTTAAAGGGAATTTGGCAGGAAGGGTGCCAGGAACACCTGGTTGGATGATGATGCCACGAGGGTGATGAAACTGTCTTCCTGTCCCGGAGTCAATTTCTGGGACATCACGGGATCAGTGGAGCCAGCTTCCCGGTGTGTGTTCTGGTGGGACCTTGGGGCCATCAGAGTCTGAAAAATATCTCAATACCATTCTTAAGTTTAGCAATAAGTGCTGTCCATAGAGCAAGTCCTGTGGCCATCAGCTACACCCCCTGAGCAGTGAACCATTATAGAGGTAAGTTATGAGGAAGGTATGGGGGAGGTAGGAGGTCCCAGAGATTTAAGCCCCTTTTATCCTTTGATTTCTGCATTTTTTTTTTAATCAGAGGCTCACCCAGGCTGGAGTGCAATGGCATGCTCATGGCTACTACAGCCTCGACCTGCTGGATTCAGGAGATACTTTCTCCCCAGCTTTCCAAGTAGCTGGAACTACAGATGCACACCAGAGTCTCATTCTGTCATCCAGGCTGGAGTGCAGTGGCACGCTCGCAGCCACCATAGCCTCAGCCTGCTAGGCTCAGGCAATCATTCTGCCTCAGCCTTCCAAGTAGTTGGAACTACAGGCCCGTGCCACCATGCCTGGCTAATTTTTTTTCTTTATTGTAGAGATGAAGTCTCACCAAGTTGCTCAGACTAGTCTTGAACCCCTGGGCTCAGGCAATCCTCTCACCTTGGCCTCCCGAAGTGCTGGGATTACAGGCATGAGCCACCATCCCTGGCTCAGTCTCTGCTTTTGTCCTCAAGGAGACCCATGCAGTTTTAGCCCCGTAGTTTAAGGGATAGTATGTTCATCAGCCTTGGGGTGAGGATGGCGGCTTCCCTCCTTCCCAGGGGTCAGGACATGAAGAGAATTCATTGCCCTTTATTGGAGTGAAAGCAAACTTAGAAACAACAAATTTGTTCATTTCTAGCCATAGCTACACTTTTTCAGGGCTCGGGTCTATTCTATAGTTTTTACCCCATGGCCCAGTGTTAATTTTTTTTCTTTTTTTTAGTTGAAGTCTCACTCTATCGCCCAAGCTGGAGTGCAGTGCCACATTCATGGCCACCCCAGAGTCGACCTGTTTGGCTCAGGTGATCCTTCTGCCTCAGCCTTCCAAGTAGCTGGACTACAGGCACATGCTACCACGCCTGGCTAATTTTTTTTTATTTATTGTAGAGATGAAATCTCACCAAGTTTCCCAGGCTGGTCTTGAACCCTTGGACTCAAGCAATCCTCTCATCTCGGTCTCCCAAAGTGCTTGGATTATAGGTGTGAGCCACTGCGCCCAGCCACATTTTATTTTATATCAGAAGTAATCAATTTCTGAGTCTTTCTAATGAACGAAAGCCTGTTTTTTTGTTTTGTTTTATATTTTTTCTCTTATTTTTTATTTTAAAGAGGTGGGATAAGCTGGGCTCCGTGGCTCAGCCTGTAATCCCGTGCCTTTGGGAGGTGGAGGTGAGTAGATTGCCTGAGCCTGCGGGTTCGAGACGCACCTGGGCAACTTGGTGAGACCTCATCTCTATAATAAAACAAACAATTAGCCGGGTGTGGTAGCGCGCACCTGTAGTTCCAGGTACTTGGAGGGCTGAGGCGGAAGGATCGCCGGAGCCCAGCAGGTCGAGGCTTCGGTGGCCGGGAGTGGCCACTGCACTCCAGTCTGGGAGACAGAGTGAGACTCCAACTCAAAAAAAAAAAACATGTGGGGTACAATTCAGAATTAAGTACATACATGGTCATTGTATAGGTAAAATGTGGTACCCTTGTAGCGGGAAGACAGAGAGGTCATGGTGTTGAACCCGGGAGTCTAATGAGAGAGATATAGAGACCACAAAGAGCCAGCTCCGATGCAATCACACGAGGGTCTTTATTCAGGCTCGAGTCTGGGCTCACGCCCGAAGCAGCAGCTTCAGGGACCAGAGCCCCGATTCACAATGGCAAGCAGTTTTTATGCACAATTACAGAGGGAGGGGAAAGAACTCCAAACTTGATTTTACATGATTGGGTAATTTCTCCTAATGGGTACGGGAATACCTGGTATTGGTGGGTGCTGCCCGTGATTGACAGAAACCCACGTAATGGGTCCAGTGAAATGTTAGATAAGTTAGGTCCATACAGTCTCGGCTTATGAAGTAACCTGGGCCGGCAGACAAAGGGTTACATTAGCCCTTTTAGTTTACTGATCCAGCCCAAGGCTTACTTAGGAAAGCTTGTTTGCTTAACTTTTGCATAGTCATTATGGGACAACAAAAGCCAAACTTAACAAAGTTTTAAATATGAATGCTGCAAACACATACAGTGAATGTGGGGTAGAAAATCATATGCTAATTCTGGGAATTTATAATAGCAAGCTTATAATAGCAAGGCAGTTACTTTTATAAAAGTCTTTGTTCCCTGCAGGTTTACATAGCCACTGCTGTAAATTATCACTGAGATATAAACCGGTGATAAAGCCCACCTAGAGAGGAGGTGGCTCCTCTAAGTCTGGTGCCACCTTGTAGGAATGTTTGAAAGAGGCTTATCGCTTTATCCTTTACATCCCGTTGTAAAAGCATAAGTTAGCCTACTGGTTTGGGTTTGACAATGCTTAACCCAAGGATTCTAAATACAAACACTGCTTAAAACCCGACATATGCCTAATTCTACGGGGTCTGAGGTAGGATTCAAAGTACTAAGATTTCATAAAATACATGAGGTAGTCATAAAATACATGAGGTAGGAATACACAAAATATATAGTAAATATGAGGTGGAGATATATGAAATATAGTGAACTAAACGCTACTTTTACAGCAAATAAGTTTCTTGGTTTCTTGGGTCTCTCAATAGCATGCTCTTAACCTAAATCTATTGTTGTCCTCTCAATGGCACCAAGACTATTATAAGAAGTGACAACTTTATTATGCCTGTGGGCTTGGCGGGCTCAACAAGCTAACGCTTCCAGGTCTTCCAGGTCGAGCCCCGCAGAACAGAAGAAGAGGGGTCTTATACCTTTGTTTAGGTAAGGGAGGGGGTCATGTTGAGCTATTACACATTTTCTTTGGAATTTACAAGGTGGTGTTCAGAAAAATCAGATTTTTCAAAGAACCAATGGTCTCCAGGAACTGCAGGGTTGTAAACTGTCACCTTCAAAAGAGGGGTTTTGGGTAAGTCTGTGCATTAGTTACTCTTTTGCATTTCCATGAGAGTCATCAGTCTTTGGCCATTTGGTTTTTTCTTTTCTTTTTTTTTTTTTTGAGTTGGCGTCTCACTCTGTCGCCCAGACTGGAGTGCAGTGGCTGCTCCCGGCCACTACAGCCTCGACCTGCTGGGCTCCGGCGATCCTTCCGCCTTAGCCTTCCTAGTAGCTGGAACTACAGGCACGCACTACCATGCCTGGCTAATTTTTTGATTTATTGTAGAGATGAGGTCTCACCAAGTTGCCCAGGTGGGTCTCGAACCCTCGGGCTGAGGCAATCCACTCACCTCAGCCTCCCAAGGCGCGGGATTACAGACTGAGCCACCGAGCCTGGCTTAAAACCGGCCTGGCACGTCTTTAGAGCTTGCCACTTGCCTTTCAAAAGGAAATACCTTTAACTGCTACCAACCCCCTTTCTGTCACAGGGTTAGTGGGAGACAATCTGTTATCCCAGGTGATTGCCACGGGGCCAACTGCTGACCCGGAAGCAGTTACTCATGTGTTTCTGCGTTCATTCACTCAATCATACAAGAAATGTATTTGAGCATTTGCCACATTCTGCCACACCCTTACTGATGTTATGTGCCCCACCCCCTGGCAGCGTCCTATTACTGTCAATCCCTTTCTTATAGTACTATGATAAATGTTCAGGGTCTGCTTATGAGTGAGTATATATAGTACTCAAATCTTTGTTTCTGTGATAAATCACTGAGTATTATAGACTCTAATTCCATCCAAGTTGCTGCGAGGTTCATAATTTTGTTTTTCTTTATGATCGTATAAAATTCCAGTGTGTGAATGTACCACATTTTCTTTATCCAGCACAAGCAGACACGTTTCATTTAGGTTTTTAAAAACAGGTTTTCAGAGATGTGACAATCCTGAAAACTTGTTTAAAAATACCTAAATAAAACTTGTCTACTGAAGTATTTTGTTAAAATTTAAGTGGTGAAGAAATCAAATTTAACAAATCTCTAAGAACTCAGAGTTCAATCCAGGATAAAAGAACTGGAAAAATAAGATTTTAAAAGTTCCCACGAGTCAATGAAATTAAGTCTGCACACAACTTCTCGATAAATAGGATAATTGTACCTAACATTTTTTTTTACCTGCGTCTCTTACTCTAACTCTTCTGTTTTGAATGTCAAAATGGTTCATTTCTTCAGACCTGCAAAAAGGAGAATTTTTCTAAAAACAAGCAAACAGGATTTGTAAATCCTTTACCCCTCTGAAGTTCACATATCTGTAATTATGCTCTACTTTTAAAAAGAAGGCAGCTATATTTTCCTTGCCTTTTAAAGAAAAGTTCAGGAATTTTATTAAGGTTGTCAAATATACAGTATGGTGAATGTGCTTGAGGTAAGTTCTTTGGGTTTCTGTTCTTGAAGATCAACCTTGTGCTGCATTCATTCACGCATTGTTTCATTCCTTTTTAGTGTTGTGTGAGTTGAGGGTCTTATTGTCTACCACAGGGTACTGTTCCTCAGTGTCAGAACCTCTGTGTTCCCAGGAGAACATAGCACAATCCAGTCAGTCAACAAATCTTTTTCAAGTGCCTGCTATGACCTAGGTATTGCAGAAAAAGCAGTGAACAAAGACATCTGCCTCCTTGGAGGCTGTATTTTAGTGGTGAGGACAGACCATAAATAAGATAAACAAGTAGAATATATGCTCTGCTAGACTGTGGTGAGTGCTAAGGAGAACACAAAGCAGGGAAGGATTTGTAGAGAATGTGTGTATGAGGGGGTGTGAGGGAATTCTAAGCAGCATGCTCAGAGAAGATGTCATTTGAGTATAGATGCGAAGAAAGTGAGGCATGCCAGGCAGATAGATGGTGCTCATGTCATGTGTATTGAGTACCAGAACCATGACCAGTCGGTTTCTCAGCTTACATTGTGTCTGGCATGTCTTTGCCATTTGGGGACTGATGTATCTGTACTGAAGATGTCCCGTCCCTTCCCATCACTCTTGAATGGTGTTATTCACAGCCTGTCAATAGTGATCCCAAATGGAGCTGATGTCCATCTCTACATCCTCCAGAATAAACAGCTGCTTTGTCAGAACTTGGCTGGGCACATGGGGATGAATGCAGTAGCCTGGATTGGGGGAGGGAAGGCCTCACCCCCTGCAGCTATGGGAATGTGGAATAACACTGTCGTCACAAGGCATATGTAAAGAAAATGAAATGGAAAGAATCGATGAATTTCAAAGAGAGAGCAAACAGAAGGCTTGCCTTTGGCAGTTAAAGTTTCGTACACAAAAATAGCAACATATGACAAATGACAACGTGAAAACCATACACTATAAACTAGTTTCTTATCTCTGTCATGTGCCTGACTTCTTTTTCCTGTGGACTTTACTCCAGCCTTATCTACGGGTCATGCCGAAACAGCATGCTATTCTTGGGACAAATCTCTGCCACGGGGGGCTTCCTGCTCCTTGAGCTCTTTGGGCCCTTGCATGTGCTGGATTTACCTGACTTTAGTTCCCATTCACTTCTCCAGGACTAGACCTCAAATTTCACCTTCTCTGTCAAAACTCATTGAATAGTAACACTTAAAATTGGCGCCTATCATTGTAGGCATATCATACTTCAAAAAATAAAAGTTAAAAACAAAAATAACTCACTTCTGAGAATCCTTCCTGACACAGTCTCCCACTCCTACCCCCACTCCAGCAGGGTCAGACATCAAGCACGACAGTTTCAGAGTCTGGGGGTGACCTTCTAAGTGAGCCAAGGGGACCAACACCAGGGATGTTGGTGCATCTGGTAGTGGCCCAGGTGGATGACTCCCTTGGGTGCCCACTCTGCACTCTCTCTTCTTTTTCTTCTCAATAGCCGACACTTCTGGAGCCCTAGGGTTTTGTTCATGAATACTATCAAATTGGTAAAAAGTAAATATAGATTTAATATTTCTCCCCATTCTCGCTCCCTTCTGGGAACACTAATTCAAACTTAGTCTCATAATTCTGATGTGTCTCATCCATCCATCCATCTACCCCATCTATCCATCCATCCATCTGCTCATCCACTCATCCATCCACCCATCATCCACCCATCTATCCACTCAATCATCCATCTGTCCACCCATGCATTTCCCCATTCGTCCATCCAACCATCCATCATCCATCCATCCTTACATCCATCCACCCATCCATCCATCCATCCCTCCACTCACTCATCCATCCATCCACCCATCCATCAACCTATCTACCCATCCACTCACCCATCCATCCATCCATTTATCCATCCCTCCACTCATCCATTCATATATCCATCCATCATCGATCTATCATCTATCCATCCTTCCACCCATCCATCCATCTACTCATCCATCCATATACCCATCCATCATTGATCCATCAACCACCCATCCTTCTGTCCATCCATCCATCATCCATCCATTCATGCATTAATTCATCCATCCATCCAACCATCCATCCATTCACCCATCCACCTATTCATCCACCCATCCACCTATCTACCCATCCACCTATCTACCCATCCACCCATCCATCCACTCATCCACCCATCCATCCATTCATCCATCCATGCATGCATCCATCCATCTTGTAATACTTAATACCACAGGCTCTGTGTCCCAACTGCCTAGGCTGAGACCATGTCTTCTTCACTCATGGGGCAACCTTGGGCAAGTTACTTAACCTCTCTGAACCTCACTGTACTCATTGTTAAAATGGAATAGTAATAGTCTTTATTTCTGAGAATTGCAGGAAAATTAAATGGGTTAACATATATAAAATGCATAGATCAATAAATGTTAGCTGTTAGTCTTCATTCATTAATCATTCACTGAGTGTCCACTGTGTGCCAAAATTGAGTTCAACACCATAGGAAAAGAAAAGAAAAAAACAGTAAATAAGACAGGGACCCTCACTGCAAGAAGTGGAGTTTATTAGGGAAGGTGGACACACAGACAGATCAACTAAATGGATTGTTGCTATGATGAGGCAAGTCCAAGGTGCAATGGAAGCCCATAGAAAGAGTCACTGGGAGATCCATCAGGGAAGGCTTCCCAGAGGTGGAGGTAGTTAAATCAAGTCCTATAATCCTGGCCACTTCTGTTTGTTCCCTCGGTTTCACCATTGCACTGATGTTTCTGTCTCCGCTCCCAATTTTTCTGACTGCTACCCTGGGGTGATGCCTGGACCTTGGCATTTTGATTCCCGGTTGGTGTCCTGTATTCCCTCTGACTCTGAAAAGACCAACTCTCTTCCTCAAGAGTAGGCAAATAAGAATGATTGTTCTAGTCGTATGACAAATGTCTAGTCTCCATTCCGGTCAGAGTAAAACAAAAGCCCTTTGAGAGTCCTCTAAGGTCCTACACTACCTGCCCTGTCACTATAATACTCTGCCTTCCATCCTCCACTCCAGCCAGAACTTTTTGCGGCTCCATGAACACACCAGGCACCTTTCCACCTCAGGACCTCCGCCCTGGCTCCTCATCCCAAACAGTCTTTCCGCCCGTCCATCCATCATCCACCCATCCATCCACTCATTCATCCATTCCTCCATTCACCCATCCATCCATGCATCTTCCCATCCATCCATCCATCCATCCAACCATCCATCATCTACCTATCTAAAGTTGGGAACAGAGACAGAGACATCAGTGCAATGGTGAAACTGAGGGAGCAAACAGAAATGACCAGAATTATATGACTTGATTCAACTACCTCCACCTCTGGGAAGCCTTCCCTGACTGATCTCCCAGTAACTCTTTCTATGGGCTTCCATTGCACCTTGACCTATGCATTTTATATGCGTTAACCCATTTAATTTTCCTGTAACTCTTAGAAATAAAGACTGTTACTATTCCATTTTAACAATCAGTACAGTGAGGTTCAGAGAGGTTAAGTAACTTGCCCAGCATTTAGTTCCCACTTGTAAGTGAGAACATGTGGTACTTGGCTTTCTGTGTTTATGTTAATTTGCTTTGAATAATGACCTCCAGCCCGGGTGCCGTGGTTCATGTTTGTAATCCCAGCACTTTGGGAGGCGGAGGCGAGAAGATGGCCTGAGCCCAGAGGTTCGAGAACAGCCTGAGCAACACGACAAGATTTCATCTCTACAATAAATGAAAAAAAATTAGCCGGCGTGGTGACGCATGCCTGTAGTTCCAGCTACTTGGAAGGCTGAGGTGGAAGGATCACCTGGGCCCAGCAGGTGGAGGCTGCAGTGGCCGTGAGTGTGCCACTGCACTCCAGCCTGGATGACAGAGTGTGACCCTGATTCCAAAAAAAAAGAATAATAGCCTCCAGTTGTAGGACGTAAAGATGGGAACAAGAAACACTGGGGAATCCTCAAGGGGACAGCGAAGAAGTGGTAAGAGTTGAAAACGACCAATTGGGTACCATGTGTACTACGTGGGTAGCAGGTTCAAGAGAACCCCAGACACACCGCCATAAGATATACTCATGTAACACACCAGCACATGTGCCCCTGAATCTAAAAGTTAAAAAAAAGCCAGGCTCGGTGGCTCAGCCTGTAATCCCGTGCCTTGGGAGGCTGAGGTGAGTGGATGGCCTGAGCCCGCAGGTTCGAGACCCGCCTGGGCAGCTTGGCGAGACCTCATCTCTACAATAAATCAAAAATCAGCCGGGCGTAGTAGCACGTGCCTGTGGTTCCAGCTACTTGGAAGGCTGAGGCGGAAGGATCGCCGGAGCCCAGCAGGTCGAGGCTGCGGTGGCCGGAAGCGGCCACTGCACTCCAGTCTGGGCGATGGAGTGAGACTCCAACTCAAAAAAATAAAAAATAAAAGTTAAAAAAAATTGTTGAGCTCTGAAGGTAAAATAACAATAATAATATTTTGAAACACCCTTTCCCAGGCATCTGAAAGGCTCATTTTCTCACCTTCAAATCTTTGCTTATTCATCAAATTCTCAACTGACCACTCTATTTAAAATACAGCCCATGAGAAAACAGACTTCAGAACGCAAACAATGAAGAGCCCCCAGAGAAAATACATACATACATAAATACATACATAAATACATAAAAATAAAAAATGCAGCCCATCAAACACAGTGGCTCATGCCTGTAACCCCAACACTTTAGGAGACCCAGGCCAGAAGACTGCTTGAGGCCATGAGTTCAAGCCAGCTTGGGCAACAGAGTGAGACCTCGTCTCTACAAAAATCTTTTAAAAATTGGGGAAGTAGACCAGGTGCGGTGGCTCAAGCCTGTAATCCCACACTTTGGGAGGCCAAGGTGAGAGGATTGCATGAGCCCACAGGTTCGAGACCAGCCCGGACAACTTGATGAAACCTCATCTCTACAATAAATCCAAGAATTATCCAGGTGTGGTAGCACGTGCCTGTAGTTCTGGCTACTTGGAAGGCTGAGGAGGAAGCATCGCCGGAACCCAGCAGGTGGAGGCTGAGTTGACCATGAGCGTGCCACTGTGCTCCAGCCTGGGCGATGGAGTGGGACTCCAACTCAAAAAAAAAAATTGTTGAAGCATGGTGGCGTGCACCTGTCATCCCAGTTACTTGGGAGGCTGAGGCAGAAAAACCACCAGAGTCCAGAAGGTCGAGGCTGCAGAGAACTGTGATTGTGCCACTACATATATACCGTATATATGATGCTGCTCTCTTCCTCCAACTTGCAAGTCCCTTTACCTTCCTCTATATTTTTCTTTTTTCTTTTTTGAATCAGGATCTCACTCTGTCGCCCAGGCTGGCGGGCAGTGACACAATTGCAGCTCACCAGCCTCGACCTCCTGGGCTCAGGTGATCCTTCTGCCTCATTCCCCAGAGTAGCTGGGACTACAGGTGCACACCACCACCCCCGGCTAATTTTATTTATTTATTGCAGAGACGAGGTCTCACTATGTTGTCCAGGCTGGTCTCAAACTCCTGGGCTCAAGCCATCCTCCTGCCTCGGCCTCCCAGAGTGCTTGGGATTACAGGAATGCGCCATCACGCTCAGACTGCTCTTTTTCTTTCTTTCTTTTTGTAAATTATATTCGTTTCTTTCTTTCTTTTTTTGAGTCAGGGTCTCACTCTTGTCTCACAGGCTCAAGTGCAATGTCATGACCACTGTGCCCTGCAGCCTCCACCTCCTGGGCTCAGGCGATCCTTTCGCCTCAGCCTTCCGTGTAGCTGGAAGCACAAGCATGCACCACCATGCCCAGTTAATTTTTTTTCTTATTTTTATTGTAGAAATGAGGTCTCATCATGTTGCTGATGTCGAACCCGTGAGCTCAGGCAATCCTCTCCCATCTGCCTCCCAAAGTGCTGGGATTACAGGCGTGAGCCACCACGCCTGGCAGACCGCTCTTTTTCTAAAGCCTATTATCATGTTCTATCATTCTCCATCACGTAAATGTTTATTGTGTTTATTTTCTCCTTGCTTCACTAGATTGTAAGCTTCAGAAGTTGGGGGTGGGAATGTTCATCTGTTTTAGTTATTGAATAAACTTCATCTGTGGCTAGCACACTGTAGTGTTCAGTAGTTATTAACTGAGGGAATATTGGCATTCAGAACCCCAGAGTGAGTTTATCCAAGGCCCCACACATTAGAAAGCACAGAACTGCCTCTCTCTCTACCTTTTAATTATTTAGCTCCACAAGTGTAAAAAGCTCATTTTCATGTTACCCTTCAGCCAACAAAGCAGAAAGCTCCTTGAACTTGCATAATGAGTCTGTGAGCACGATGGCTTATTAACCTGAAGCCGTTGAACCTCTCTGCCAACTAGCTGTCCAGCTCACCCTTGGAGCTCAGAAGTGGAACAGACCTCTCTGGCTCCCTGCATATCTGTCCACCTGTCCGTCCAGGCTTCTAGGGGCAGCTCACCGCGGCCTTGACCTCCTGGGCTCAGGTGATCTTTCCGCCTCAGGTCCAAGGAAGGCTTCTTCTCTGGGGGCCGTTGCCTATAGGGGACCTGGGACATCCCCCCCACCCCCCGCACTCTCTCGTCCTGTACCCCTCCGTCCTGGCCCTGGCTTGTTGCCTTCCTCACATCCTCATCCTAGAGCTGCTTAATTGGAACCCAGCTGCTGTGGTTCCGTCCAGGCTCACAGGACACCTCGGCTTGGACCTTGTTCGCTAGAATCTTCCTTTGCCTGGCTCTTCCTGGCTGACTGGCATCCAATCTCCTCTGTTCCAGAAACCAGTGTCTGGCCACAAATCTAGCACAGATTGTACCAGTCACACTGGAGCTGAGTCCAGCTGGGCCACTTATTAGCTGATTGCCCTTGGATAAGCTACTCAACCTTTTGACGATATTGATTTTTACTTGAGCCCTGAGAACTGATTGAGGGTAAAGACATTGAGATAAGCTGGGCATGGTGGCTCATGCCTGTCATCCCAGCACTTTGGGAGGCGGAGGCAAAATGACTGCCTGAGTCCAGGGACTCGAGACCAGCCTGGGCAACGGTGAGACCTCGTCTCTACAATAAGTCAAAAAATTAGCTAGGTGTGGTGGCACGCGCTTTTATTTCCAGCTACTTGGAAGACTGAAGCGGAAGGATTACCTGAGCCCAAGGGGTTGAGGCGTGTCACTGCACGCTAGCCTGGGTGACAGATTCAGACTCCTCAAAAAAAAAGAGAAAGAAATTGAGATGGAATAGGGATCCCCCCCTTTTTTTAGGAGGGGTTATGGACCTCAAGCATGGAAACAAAGGAAAATCCTAAAGTTTATCCAAGGGAAACCTGGGGCATCTAGCTAGCCCCAGAAATAAATATGTAACTTGTTTAACAAGAAGGTAATAGTCGCCTAAAACAACCTAAGGAAGTTAAAGTTCTAGAGATGTTTTGTTCCCTATAGAAACTAAGAATAACATCTTAACATTCGTCCCTGAGTTGTTTTTCAGTGGCTCAGACCCCAGGGAAGACGCCCCCACTGAACAGATTTGCTGATTCACAGACCTTAGATATGGGGAAAGTAAAGACTAAATTTTATTTTATTTCATATTTTTGAATTGGGATCTCACTCTGTTGCCCAGGCTGGAGTGTAGTAGCACAATCACTTCCTACTGCAGCCTCGACCTCCTGGGCTTGGGTGGTCCTCTAGCCTCAGACTCCTGAGTAGTAGAATTACAGGCTCATTTTTTTTTTTTTTGAGTCGGAGTCTCACTCTGTCACCCAGACTGGAGTGCA
>NW_007036551.1:7080-26783 GCF_000164805.1 Carlito syrichta | reverse complement strand
GGCTGAGCCACCGAGCCCGGTTTACAGGCTCATTTTTAAAACTTTTTGTAGGCCGGGCTCGGTAGCTCAGCCTGTAATCCCAGCGCTTCGGGAGACCAAAGTGAGTGGATTGCATGAGCCCGCAGGTTTGAGACCCGCCCAAGGAACTTGGCAAAACCTTCTTCTCTACAGAAAATAAAAAACTAGCCAGTGCTTGGAAGGCTGAGGCCGAAGGATCACCAGAGCCCAGCAGGTCGGAGTGAGACTCCAACTCAAAAAACAAAAACAAAAAATCTTTTTGTAGCAACGAAGTCTGGCTGTGTTACCCAGGCTGGTCTTCAATTCCTGAGCTCAAGCAATCCTCTGGTTTCAGCCTCCCAAAATGCTGGGATTCCAGGCACTAGCCACCGTGCCTGGCCCAAGACAACTTTAATTATCATCCTTTCTTCTGAGTTTTTTCCTGAGGGACTTGGAGAAAGTCACTCCCTCTCGCCAGTTAACTGTTTTCTACTGACCCCAAATGTTTAGACAAAGCTTCTTTTCAACTTCACCAGAAAACCTTTGAATCTGAAATCCTGTGTGGGCATTGCCCATCCCCTCCCAACCCCCATCTGTGAATACGAGGACATGAAACTGCTATAGGCCAAGGCTCTGGGAATAGAAGATCGTTACAATTATGTTTTGTTGTTGTTGTTGTTGTTTGTTTGTTTTTTGAGTTGGAATCTCACTCTGTCGCCCAGACTGGAGTGCAGCGGCCACTCCCGGCCACCGCAGCCTCGACCTGCTGCGCTCCTGCGATCCTTCCGCCTCAGCCTTCCACGTAGCTGAAACTACAGGTGCAAGCTACACACCCGACTAATTTTTGATTTATTGTAGAGATGAGGGCTCGCCAAGTTGCCCAGGTGGGTCTCAAGCCTGTGGGCTCGGGCAATCCACTCACCTCAGCCTCCCAAGGCGCAGGATTACAGGCTGAGCCACCGATCCCAGCCACAATTATGTTTTAAAACAATGTAAGGCTATCATTTTAAATGTTGTGACTTCTCCTTCCTCCCAAAGGTTGCAATTGTCTGCCCCTTCTTGTAAAGGGCATGTAAAACACATGCAAATTACAGAACGTTTTGTAAAATTTCAGCATAACCCAAAGACTCTGCATCAGGTCGGTGATCACATACCAAAAACTGTTAATGTAAATTTTAAGTCATGCTAAGACTGCACGCTGGCTTCGAACTCAGGGTGGGTGAAGGGCTATGAATTTTGTGTATAAATACTGGAGTAAATTTGTATTGCTTTCCGTGGGGTTTTTTTGTTTTGTTTTATTTTGTTTGAAAATATGCCAACCTGTCTTTCTATAACCTGGTTATATAGAAATTAAACACACCTCGTTCTCCCAGTCTCTCATTTTTTAGCTGGCCCCTAACAGTTACAGTCACAAACCGGTGCTCCTATTATATCAATCCTGTCATTTTTCTAAGTTACAGTTACCTTGAACAATTTGGGACTGCGTTCTTTCTAGCTGGTTACAGTTTTTTGCTTATTCTGGGAGGTCTGGTTCACAAGGCTTGATTAAACATTATACATAAAATTAATACAAAGACATGAAAGAAAGTCATTGTCATTTAGAGACTAAGGGAACAGACACATTTCTGGGTTTTAGAAAGTTTCATCAGAGCCCATTTCTTATCTAGGGCCCGTGAAGGCTTTTCCACACATGGGCAGTCTTTGTGTGTGCTTTTCCTGCTTATTGGGGGTTCAGTGAAAATGGTTGTGTTCTCTTCAGTACTAGCAGCAGTTACTAGATTTAAGGACAGTGAAGGGGGAACAAAGAAAAAAATCTTCACTTTTTTTGTGTGTGTTGGAGTTTCACTCTGTCACCCAGGCTGGAGTGCAGTGGCACTCTCATGGCCACCGCAGCTTCGACCTGCTGGGCTCAGGTGATCCTTATGCCTTAGCCTTCCAAGTACCTGGAATTACAGGCATGCGCCACCATGCCTGACTCCTTTTTCTGTATATTTGAGCCTAATCCACTGAGGTCTCACTCTTGAAACTGGCATAACACGCTGCACAAACTCAGAGACCAAATGTTATCACATCGGTGACATTTTTCTAATTATTAATGTGAGAGTCGCATCCCCCTTACTAGTGAGAAGTGCAGTGTCTCCTTCCCTGAATTATCTGAAATCCATGAAGAGAGTGGTGAGTGGAGGTGGGGCGGGATCTCACTGAGGAAGGAATTCAGATAAAACAAATATAAGTTTCAAATGTTAAGATCCAGCAGGTCAATTTCTATGTTTATTCAAAAAAAAAAAAGGAAACAGAAAGAACTCGGTGACTCAACCTGTAATCCCAGCACTTTGGGAGGCTGAGGCAGGTGGATTGTCTGAGCCTGCGGGTTCGAGACCAGCCGGGGCAACTTGGTGAGAGACCTCATCTCTACAATACATCAAAAATTAACTGGGTGTGGTAGCGTGCGCCTGTAGTTCTGGCTACTTGGAAGGCTGAGGCAGAAGGATCGCCAGAGCCCAGCAGGTTGACGTTGGGGTGGCCGTGAGTGTGCCACTGCACTCCAACCTGGGTGACAGAGAGAGACTCCAACTCAAAAACAAAAACAAAAATAAAAAAGCGTAAACAGGTTCTATGGGACAATTGAACTGGTTTCACCATCTGTTTCTGGTGATAAGGTTGTTACCCTTTCCTGATATGGGAAGTGGAAGGGGAGACAACTTCACAAGGGAAATTTATGTTCCGCTTTCAGGCGGATGGGAGAGGACAGATAACTTGTCCTGTGTCTACATTTTTTTTTTTTTAATTACCTTTAGCTCAAAAGAATCCTTATGCAGAGAGGTATATTTTATGGTGGTATACTCTAAAGCCCTTCAGGGGCTTGGGCTGCTCTGAGAAGTGCAGTAGTGATATGGGTTAAAATAGGGTTTAAACGGGAGAACCTAGCCACCTTTTAAACAAACATGTTTCTAGGAAAACTGTGTCCCAAAGTTTCAAACAAGTGACATACAAGGGAATCTTCAGAACACAGCGCCGCTTGCAAGATGCAAACCTTTGTCTCTAGCTAGTGGTAAAAAGGGTGGAGCCTCTAGCTGGTGGCAAAAAGGGTGGAGTTAAATGAATGTGAAACCTCCTATATACATATATTTTTTCTTTTTGATCAGAGTCACACTCTGTTGCCCAAGTTGGAGTGCAGTGCTCATGATCATGGCTACCACAGTCTCGACCTGCTGGGCTCAGGTGATCTTACGCCTCAGCTTTCCAAGTAGATGAACCTTCAGGCGTGTGCCACCACATCTGGCTATTTATTTATTATTATTATTTATTGTAGAGACGAGGTCTTTTCGAGTTCCCCAGGCTGATCTTGAACCCCTGGGCTCAGGTAATCCTCTCGTCTCTGCCTCCCAAAGTGCTGGGATTATAGGCGTGAGCCACTATGCTTGGTCTGCCTATATAAAATTAATATAGGGCCATGGGCAAAAACAGTGGAAGAGATATGAGCCCTGCACAATTGTAGCTATGCTTAGAAATGAACAAATCCATTGTTTCTAGGTTTGTTTTCCTCCATTCAAGACTGTTTGTGCTTAGTCATTTCAGTGGAGAGCAACTGATAATCTTCATGTCCTGTCCTCTGGGGAGGAAGAAGCTGCCTGCAAGGCTGATAATCACTGTTTCTCCTTAAACAATGGGCCTAAGGTCACACAGATCTCCTTAATGGCACCCAGAATTTTGATCGGCAACTCTCACCTCCTGGGGGTCCCATCTCCTGCACACCTTCCTACTAAGCTATCTTGGTAATGGCTTCCGTCCAGGGCTAGTAGCCAATGGTCACAAACCTTGCTCTTACGGTAGCACCTATTGTAAAACCTAAGAATGGTGTTTGAGATGTTTTTAGACTTTACACTCTGATGGACCCATGACCCCACCAGAGCCACCGAGAAGCCGATTCTACTGGTCCTGTGATCCCCTCCCAGAAACCGGCTCTGTACACAAAGACAGTTCCAACACCCCTATGACGTCATCACCAGATGATACAGGACTGGGGACCCCAAAGTCAGGGTCCAGCCAGAGAAGCCAAGTGGGTTCTTGACTGCACGCAGGAAGGAATTCAAGAGCAAGCAACAAAGTGAAAGTAAGCCAGGTGCAGTGGTTCTTGCCTGTAATCCCAGTAAGGCAGGGTAGCTAGCACAGGTTAGACATAGACAGATAAATTTTCCATAGGTAGGTTTGAGGAAACATTCAGACTTTTTTTTTTTTGAATTGGAGTCTCACTTTGTCACCCAGGCTGGAGTGCAAGGGTACGCTCACGGCCACTGCAGCCTTGACCTGCTGGGCTCAGGTGATCCTCCCACCTCAGCCTTCCAAGTAGCTGGAACTACAGATGCACACCACCATGCCCAGCTAATTTGTGTGATTTACTGTAGAGATGAGGTTTCACCAAGTTGTCCAGGCTGGTCTTGAATCCCTGGGGTCAGAGAGTTCTCTTGCCTCGGCCTCACAAAGTACTGGGATTACAAACCGAGCCACCGAGCTTGGCCCTGAAAGTTTTTTTAATGATCATTATGCATGAGCCCGCAGGTTTGAGATCAGCCAGGGCAACCTGGTGAGACCTCATTTCTACAATAAATCAAAAATTAGCCAGGCGTGGTAGTGCGGGCCTGTAGTTCCAGCTACTTGGAAGGCTGAGGAGGAAGGATTGCAGGAGCCCAGCAGGTCGAGGCTGCGGTGGCCAGGAGTGTGCCACTGCCCTCCAGCCTGGGTGACAGAGTGAGACTCCAACTCAAAAAAAACCAAAAAACACCAGAACTTTCAGGATCCCTGTCAAAGATGGAAGGCCAAAGACCACGCCTTAACTGACCAAAGCCATAGAAATGATAAGACCACCTTTTAGCTAAGGAACTTGTGGATTGGAAATGTCTGACAGGTCTCCCACAAAAGATAATATGGACTGATGCGATGTGCGGGTGCCCCGTTGGGGGCGGGCCTCTAGTCTCCACTGCAGGGTTCGATCCCAGGAGAGTCCACGGTCAGCGAGCTGGGCTGCGGCAGGAGGGAGTGGACCTATTGTTCTTCCTTTCTCCTGTGAGCTGCCACCATGACCCTGACGAAAGGTTCCTCCACCTACTCCAGTGGCGAGGAATATCGTGGCGAGTGGAAGGAGGGAGAGAACGACCCCAGGCATCCTCACTTGCTGGAGGAAAACGTCACCAGGATGTGTAGCCAACTTCACAAGCCTCGTTTCCGCCTCCAGGGCTTAATTCCAGGGCGTCTTTCCTTTAGTCTATCTGGGGGTTAAGTGAAGGAATTAGAGTCAGTCCAGCCTCCGGGAATGAGTAGTGTCTTTCTGCTTCTAAATTCACAGTGTCGTAGCACCCTTCCATGATGTAGTGGTATTATTTAGGAGTGATTTTAATAAGCGCTAATGCACCCAGCAGAGTAAAATGGATTAAGTGCCCATAAATTAGAGGGTTCGGGATTTATTGCAATGACGTGGTTCCAGGGAGTCCTAAGGAGTTAAGAAGACCTGGAAATGAGGGCAGAAAATGACAGTCGCTGCCTTGCATTTCCTGTGACAGCTCATTACGCCTGGACGTGACTATTCCTAGGAAGAGGAAAGCACTTTGGGGCCTGAGACTGTACAGGAAGCAATTGACTGCTATTCAGTTTGGAAACTCAGCCTGGCCACTTTGAAGTCACATGGGTCCAGCCCCAGCCAGCCCAGAGCTGCTCCGGGGAGACTGGACTTTGCGCTTGTGAGGGAAGGGGAGTTCATGGTGTCGCCTGACACGCACCTCATTTTCACATTTGATCCCTGCAACTGCTAAATCCGTGAGCCTTGAGAATTGCACAGAGGTGGTGCACCCTTGCCTTCTTCAGTCCCAAGCCTCTGCTCCTGCCCCCAAATACCTGCCATCCCCCTCTGATGTGGCCTGTCGGAGGAGAGCCTTCCTGGGCTCTGTCACTCAGGCTCCATCTACCACGAGAACGCCCCCATGCCCTCCCGAAGGCCGTGAGGACGCCCAGCAGCTTCCTCTGTGTTCCAGCCGCAGACACGGTTTTGGTCAACTGATGTTTGCAGATGGTGGCACCTACCTGGGTCATTTTGAGAACGGGTTCTTTAATGGCTTCAGGGTGCTGATCTTCTCAGATGGCTCCAGGTACGAGGGGGAGTTCGCCCAGGGCAAGCTTAACCGCGTCGGCGTCTTCATTCGACACAACAACTTGACCTTTGAGGGGGAGTTTAAAAATGGCAGAGTAGACGGTTCTGGCCTGCTGACTTTCCCTGATGGTTCTCACGGAATCCCCCACAACGAAGGCCTGTTTGAGAACAACAAGCTTCTGCGGCGGGAGAAGTGCTCGGCTGTAGTACAGCAGGCCCAGAGCGCATCCAAGTCAGCCAGGAAACTCATGGCCTGACGGGCGGGCTCCAGTCGGCACGTGTCGACCAGAGCCAACGTCCTGTGGTCAGTTATGTGGACGGACAGACCAGAGCTGAGCTGAACTGGTGACGACCGTGGAACGGAGGCCTCGTGTGCCCCATCCCCTGCTGGTCCAGAATGTGACCATGGAAGAGTGCCGAGGATGCTGGTGTGCAGACTTCGCAGCAGTTGTTAGCTGGTCTGTCTTTCCCTGACCCTGTGTGCTGGGGGACCGAGGAGCCACCTCTGCCCACATGTTGGTGCCCTCTGTTCCCGAGTCCTTGGCTTCCCAGCACAGACCTGCCGCAACCTTCTACGTTGTGTTCTGCTGAGGGATCCGGAATCTCCTTGTTTTGCCTATATTTAGGGTGGGTGGTCCTAGCCCCAATGGGGTGCTCTGTGCTACCCTGGAGAAATAAGGGAAGTGACAGGAGTGGACTAGACAGTACAGGAGTCCTGTGGAGACCGAGGTCAGATTCTTGTACGTTGCCCCTTACTCGCTGCTGGTTGGAATCGTGGCTCCCGCTGCCACTGTCTGACCATGCTGGTGTTCCTGTCTGCTTACTCTCTGGGAGGGTAAGTGTGTGTTCCCCTCTCCAGACTGGCCCCCTTCCCTGGGTGACAGCAGGTGATTCCACCTGTGCCTCTCCCCTTCCTTAGACATGGGCCAGGGCCCCCTAATGGATAGTCAAGAAGAAGCTGATGTAAACAGTCATCTTATAACGTGTCTTCCTGACAACTCCAGGGTGAGGGCGGAATATTCAGGACACTTCAGGCCCTGTCAGAGTGAACAGAACCCGCAGGGATGGCTCAGGCCCACCCAGTTTCTCTCCAGTGAACCAGTCCATCAGACACCCCTCCACCCCTGGGCTGGGGTCTTGGTATAGTCCAACCCCTTCTCCCCCCAGGACTGTGGTGAGCAGGAAGAACACTGGCTCGTTGCTTTTGGTTCACTGGAACTCTTTAAGCGTGAGCTTGACCTTCAGGCCTGGGATAGACCTTGACTGACAGGATCCCTGCACAGTCATCACCGAGGCCTCAGCTACCCTGTGACCCAGACACCCCCCCACAAGCCCACGTCCCACGAAATGTCTCATTGTGGTGAAAATTCTAGCCGTGTGCCTCTATTCTCTGAATTATACGGTGGAAACAAGTGTTGGTGAGAAATAAACAGATCACCAAGACTGCCTAAAAAAAAAAAAAAGATAATATGGTCAGGAAAAGACCTCCCCTCCCCTTCTCTCCTCCCATCGGGGACCCAGAGATGTCAGTCTCCAGAGCGGCAGTTACTTGGGCTCCACCCTCCTTAGTATATCAGTCATTGTGAGGTATATCAGGTTTATTGTAAAGAGCAAAGGTGCGGTTTCTTTCACCCATGCCAGCTCTGGCATGTCACTCTTTCTTTTCTCCCTTCTTTCTCTAATAAACTTTAAAAACTTTGCTAGCTGCTCTAAAATTCATTTAGAAATGAACCAAAGAATCCATGGGTTTTGCACCATATTCTCCCTGGCTTCACCAGCACTTTAGGAAGTAGAGGCGAGAGGATTGCTTGTCCAGGGGTTCGAGACCATCTCGGACAACTGATGAGACTTTATTTCTACCAGAAATCAAAAAATGAGTCAGGTGTGGTGGCTTGCACCTATAGTTCTAGCTACTTAGAAGGCTGAGGCGGAGGGATCGCCTGAGCCCAGCAGGTCGAGGCTGCGGTGGCCGTAAGTGTGCCATTGTACTCCAGCCTGGGTGACAGAGTGAGATTTCGATTCAAAAAAGTAAAAATAAAATATAAATAACTAAAAAACTTAAAAAGCGAAAATCAGTTTATTAAAGGAAAAGAGGAACAGAAAGAAAGTCACTCTATAGGTAGAGCAGCCACTGTGCATCACTGAGATTTCGGTTGAAAAATGAAAACAAGTTCATCTAAATGACAGAGAGGCCAGCCTGGGCAGGTCTAGGGGAACTGCAGCTGAATATTACTAGAATTCTTTTACTTTTATATTATTTTTTGATTATATGTGAAGAAAGTGGTGGAAGAATCATGGGTTTTCTGGGCAAGGGGTGGAGATTTCTAAGATCTTGCGGTGCGGAGGCGTCTCAGGAAAGCAGATATTGGCCATTAGTAACAGGAAGTTGTTAGAGCACAGTGTTAGCTTTTTGGCTGCTGCAACTCTGTGCTCTGTTTGAGAGGTTTCTATGATGAGTTGTTTTAGCTACAAACTCCTCTCCCATCCTCCTACAAACCCTATCACCACACCGGATCTTTTTTTTTTTTTTTTTTTTAGTTGGAGTCTCACTCTGTTGCCCAGGCTGGAGTGCAGTGGCACGCTCATGGCCACCCCAGCATCGACCTGCTGGGCTCTGGCGATCCTTCTACCTCAGCCTTTCAAGTAACTGGACCTCAAGGTGTGTGCTACCATGCCCAGCTAATTTTTTGATTTATCGTAGAGATGAGGGCACACCAAGTTGCCCGGGCGGGTCTTGAACCCATGGGCTCAGGCAATCCACTCACCTCGGCCTCCCAAAGTTCTAGGATGACAGACCGAGCCACTGAGTCCAGCCTCACCCAGGATCTTCTAATAAATGGGCGGAGCTGGAATTGTCATGGCGCTGGAGGGTGTGTCATTTAGCATGCTAATGTATTGTAATGAGTGTAGAATGAGGAGCAAGGTTGGGTAGCAGGCAACTTAGTTGCCATCTTGGGTCTAGCTGGCTCTGACTCCTTCTTGTTTTTCTCTGTGAGAGCTCAGAGAACCAGGCTATTGACCTGTCTAGAGGAACTCTGTAAGCCACTGGTCTTGCAAGGGCAGCCTTTTTGTTTATCCTGGAAAATTGGTCCTGCAGAACTTCTGACTCACAACCAATCAGCGGTGTCTACTTCCTAGCCCCTGCCTGCCAAATTAGTCCTTAAAAAAAACCTGGCCTAAAATTCTCAGGGAGGCAGATTTGAGAAATTTCTCCTATCCTCCCGCTCAGTGGCCTTGTGTTTTGTTAGAGCATGGATAGGGTGAGGGTGGAGAGATGGATGAAGTGGAGAGGTGAGGGGAGGCGCAGTACCTCTGGAGCCAGCAAGCTGGAGGTGTGCACTGGCTACCCAGAGATCCAAGTAAATGCAAAGAATTACAACACACAGAGGTGAGAGAAAAAGATTTATTTAAGAAAGCTTCACCTCCCACAGACAGGGAGTGGGCCTACATTCTAGGTGAGTGTGGCGACGTAGCCCCCCAAAGGCCTGGCTTAAATCCTTTTCTTGGAGATGTTGCACGTGACTGCTGTGACTTTCTTATTGACCACCCGCGGATGTCTTGGAGATCCTGTGACACAGAGACGCATTAATGTCTGCCCACATTATCATAGCCCCTAGAGAAGGGTATGACCAGGATTCTAATTCTCCTGCACCTTCCTGAACGACATTCCTTAGACCTAATGGAGGGTGCACCTCCCCTTATCTCCTATGCATTCCCAGTGGGTAGCTTCGGGGGATCCTTGGCTTCCCTGTAGATAGTGCCCAATTTACTGGAAGATCGAATCCCCATCTGCTCTCCCTCTGAGTGGTCATAACTTGTAATTACAAGTTTCATGACTTTTACAGTCCTTGCCCAATGCATGATGTCTTAGGCCTTGTGAATTCCCTTTACTCTAGGCAAGTTTGATTGCTGCTATGAGATACCTCTGATACCTGGCACCAGGAAGTCTGTTTCTGAAAAGACAAAGTCGGTAAAGTTAATTATACCTAAAGTGTGCATTTTTCCAAAAGCATAGCTTCTACTTTCTCATCATTGTGTCAGGGTTTAAGAACAAGAGGACAAATGGCTTCCCACTCTCAGTCTGTCCTTCCAAGATTTGCATTCTGTCGCCCACCAGACTGCAGTGCAGTGGCTCCCGGCCACCGCAGCCTCGACCTGCTGGGCTCAGGTGATCCTTCTACCTCAGCCTTCCAAGTAGCTAAGACTGCAGGCACACGCCACCACACCTAGCTAAATTTTTGATTTATCATAGCAATGAGGTGTCGCCAAGTGGCCCAAGCTGGTCTCAAACCCCTGGGCTCAGGCAATTCTCTTGCCCCCTCCTCCCAAAGTACTGAGATTACAAGCGTGAGCCACCATGATCAGCCAGAGTTTATTAATTCAAGAATTCAAGGATCATGATAGAGATGAGAATGTGCAGTGGGCTGGAAGGAGGTGCTTGCCTGATGGCTGAGCCGAGAACTCAAGGTTTACAAAGTGACTGACAGTGCTTGTTAGTCCAGAATGGCTTAAGATCAATGTATTTCTTGCTTTAGTGTTTCTGTCTTCTCAAATCAAGAGCCCTTATGCATCTCAAGAGTCTCAAAGTAGCCATTTGCCTTCATTCCGAAGAGCAGTCATTGGCCACCTGCAGGGTTTGTATTAACATGAAACTATGCAGACAGCTTTCTGTTCTAGGGGAAAAAAAAGCCTCTCTGTAGCTCAAGGCAATCAGGCATTCTGCTGAAAGAAGGCAAAATTAATTGACTGCGGAAAATAAACCGACATCCTCCTCCCACAGAACTGTTGAAGAGAAATCATCTTGAATGGGTTTGTAACTGGTTCTTTTACACAGTGTTTGCTATTTTAAAGGATTCAGTGAGCTGTTAATGCTCAGAGACTGCAGCATAATGAAGATTGCCCTGGGTATGGGTTAAAATTGACCTAAAAACGCACATCGGGCTTATCCTGTGTTTATTACAAATATTCAACTGGCTGCTGAGATTTCCTTAAGGCACATTGAACTATTAAACTCCAAGTCTTATTTTCACATTTCTGTTCATTTTGCTAATTATCTCTTAACAGAAACTTTGTGTGATTGACTTTCCTCAACCCGTTGGCAATGAGCAGATTTCAATGAAAACTGTTGTTTAAACAGATCATTGGATTCGAGTCTACTCAGTGGGGTGCCTTAGGAAAGCCCTGGAGAGAGAGACCTTGACAAAGAGCATGAATTAACAGAACCGGGTAAACAGACCCATGGTCTTGGACTGCAGAAGTCATAGGTTCAAGTCTCTGCTGGATACTGTAAACCGAAAAAAGTGACTGAGACGGTTCAGTCATTTTGAGGTTTATTTTTGCTAAAGTTTTAGGACCTGCCAGGAAAAAAGAAACACAAATCACAGCAGTGTATGTATGTGATCCATGCTTTTTCCCAAGAGGACTTTGAAACAGGGCAGTATTTAAAGAAGAAACAGCAAACAGGATCAAGAAAAAAAGGGGAGAGGGGAACAGGGCATAGGTCATTGGGACAAAGGGTTTACATTGTTGTGAAGGCTTTCGGTCTGCCCTCAGTGACTTTACATTTTATATTTCAAAGGGCGGGTAGGGGAATCGTCCATTTCTGTGTCTGACTTGTGCCAGGTAAATCTGCATTTCGCATAAGATTGCATAAACACATGGAAAGATGGTGTGAAGAAAGATCCAGTAGAGTGCTGCTTCATGGCTCATCCAAGGGGGGAATGTGTATTCTAGAAGAGTTAGGGGCCAACAAGGAATTTCTTCCTTGCAAGCAATTTGTGAGCATGGCCATCTGGGGTGACATATAGCCCTCCATCATGGCAGCCATCCATCTGGGAGCAAGAAGAAGGCACTTTTTTGTGCCTCAGATTCCAGACTCAACTTTCTCCTTGGTATAGAGTGTTTGGGATCCTCAGATTCTATTTTCTTTCTCAGTAGGATAGGGTGCCCAGTTAATTTATTGTTCAAACCAGGTTCCTTCTGAGAGTGTTAATGAAGTGTAGCCTAAAACTGCCTCCTCACATATTTTAAGTTACCTGACGGTTTCTTCTTACATCGTGAACTGGAACCTAACTAGATGTGTAAACAGACTGTCACTTACTCTTGTACAACTCATCAAGTTTCAGCCAATCAAAAGTGGTCAATTGTTCAAACCATGTTCAAATAAGGCAAACATCAGGCTGTTAACAGTTCAGTTGTTTCTGTTTCTCACTTTCCTTTTTCTGTCCATAAATTCTCTCTGACCACACAATCGCACTGGAGTCTCTCTGAACCTATTCTCGTTTGGGCTGCCAGGTTTCAAATTGTCCTTTGCTCAATTAAACTGTTAAATGTAATTGGTCTAAAGTTTACTTTTAACAAGCATAAAAGGGAGTGCTAACTGAACAGGGTGCCAGGGAAAAAGGAATCAAACGGCCTTAAGCCAACCAGGCACTTTAGCAGTATTGTGGTGGTGTGGAGATGGTGCTAGGGGGCTTGGGAGGCTCCCCTGAAGCAGAGGAGACCCTCAACTTCATCCTGAAATCCGGGTTCTTGACACTGACATGAGAAAGAATTCAAGGACGAGTCAGAGTGAAGCAAAAGTACACGCTCAAGAGAGAGGGAGCAAAGGCATATTTGAGAGAATGAGTGGTACCCAACCGGACTTGGGATTTTAATTTTATAGCTATCTCTAACTAAGGGGTGGAATATTCATGGATTTTCTGGGAAAGAGATGGGAATTTCCTGGAATCGAGCTCCCTCCCCCTTTCTGTCCCTGTTTGCTCAAAACAGGAACTATCATGGCACTGGTGGGTTGTCATTTAGTATGCTAAGGAGCATAGAGTGAGCCTGGAGATTGCTTGTCAGTCAAATGTGCCGCCATGTTGGATCCAGCTCTTCTTAACTGGTTTGACTGCATCTTGTTTATTTCAGGACCTTGACTGCTCTTTGTCTTTGTAGCTGGTTGTAACAGTTCCTCTTTGGCTGGTCATGTGATTTCTTTCTTAACTACTGCCTGGTATTTTTCCATCCTCTTGCAACTACCCAGTGCTCTTCCTATCTCAAAGTCACTTGAACTTTCTGAGTTTATTTCTTAGCTTTACAATGAAGATCACAATGTCCTGCCTGGCTAATCATGGAGAAATACATAATATACTTCATAAATTGTAAAACATGGCCAGGTGTGGTGGCTCATGCCTGCAATCCCAGCACTTTGGGAGGCAAAAGCGAGAGGATTGCTTGAGCCTAGTAGTTGGAGAACAGCTTGGGCAACATAGCAAGACCTTGACTCCACCCCCACGAAAGTCAGTTGTGTTGGTGCATGCCTGTAGCCCCAGGTACTTGAAAGGCTGAGGTAGAAGAATCACCTGAGCCCAGGAGGTCAAGGCTGTGGTGGCCATGATTGTGTCACTGTACTCCAACCCGGGCAACAGAATGAGACCTTGACTCAAAAACAAAAATTATAAAACATGATAGAAATGTAAGGTACTATCCTATTTGATAATGCAAAGCCAGGTTTATGGCTTACTGCTGAGATACTAAATATCGAAATGGACAATGGTTAAACCGTATGTAAAAACAGAACTCACAACTTGACCAGGAAACCAAACTTTATCTTCAATAACTAGCCCAAGAAGTCAGCCTGCTAGAAACCAGACTTCCAAGAAGCTGGATTGCTATCTCTAGTGACAAGCCAGTAAGCTAAACAATAACTTGTGCAACAATTGGCCCCAAATGGCCAGGACTAGATTAATAATTGACAGATTCCCTGATTTCTTTTATACTTCCAATTTGGGACCAAGTAGAGAAAGTCAATGATACATCCCCAACCAATCACATAGAACACCCCATTTTTCTTTTCTTTTCTTTTCTTTTTGAGTTGGCGTCTCACTCTGTCACCCAGGCTGGGGTGCAGCGGCACACTCATGGCCAATCCAGTTTCAACCTTCTGGGCTCTGGCGGTCCTTCTACCTCAACCTTCCAAGTAGCTGAAACTACAGGCACATGCTAGCATGTCCAGCTAATTTTTAATTTTTATTGTAGAGACAAGGTCTCACCAAGTTGTGTAGGCTGGTCTCGAACCCACGGGCTCAGGCAATCCACTCGCCTCAGCCTCCCAAAGTGCTGGGATTACAGACTGAGCCACCCAGCTCAGTTAGGATGCCCCACTTCCAGGTAGCCACTTACCACTTCTCCATGATGGCTTTTTTTTTTCCACTACAAAGTTTTCCTACTCCTGTTCCTGCCTTTGGGTCTCTGCCAAAACTCAGTGGCGGACTCCTCTTGCGATACTAGTTATGAGTAAATAGCCTTTGCTTTTCTCATTTGGTTGATCTTCCTTTATTTCCATATCTAATATTTACATGTAGGACCTTGGGTTACAAGATATTGAATGAGAATTTTGCTGTTGTCTTGGAATTGTTGATATAGTCCTGAAGCTGGGCTCATAGGCACCAAGTACATCCATAGGACTGATTCCAGGATAACACAGCAGGTCTTAGTAAAAAGCAGCTTAAGTAAAAAGTAGAAACATCCCCAGAGAGACCTCCAAAATGTTGGATCAGACCTGTTGGGGGAGTGGGTATCTGGTGCGCAATCCAGTGCCATGTGAAAGATGCAAATAATTGCACAGAAGCTAGATTGGAACATAGATAATTTATTAGAAAGTAAATTAGGCTGGGCTCGGTGGCTCAGCCTGTAATCCCACGCCTTTGGGAGGCTGAGGTAAGTGGATTGCCTGAGCCCCCATGGGTTCAAGACCCGCCTGGGCAACTTGGTGAGATCTCATCTCAACCATAAAGGCTGAGGTGGAAGGATCGCCAGAGCCCAGCAGGTCGAGGCTGCGGTGGCCGGGAGCAGCCACTGAGCTCCAGTCTGGGCAACAGAGTGAGACTCCAACTCAAAAAAAAAAAAAGAAAGTAAATTAGAAAGCAAAAGGGAGAGGAGATTCACCTCCCCAAGGCAGGGGAGGGGGGCGCAAATCTTAGGAATCCTGGTGGCAGTCATAGCTCAGACAGCACATGGCCACACACCAGAGTCTAGTAAAGCAATGGCGACCGGCTGCTTGAAGTTGAATGTTTTTACTCCTTCCCTTTGATGGGGGAAGGTCGTTAAGGTGATCAGGTGGTGGTGGTCTGTTCTATCATCACCAAGGGGCAGGTAAGCGCAGGTATTGATGTCAGGTGAGGAACAGCAGGCAGATAGGTGGGCTAGTCACATGATTGCTGCCATGGCGATGAGGTTGTCTGTCACCAAGGTAACAAAGATCTGATTAGGTTAATTTGGGTCCTATGGGTGGAGGCAAATACTTAAAATAGAAAAGCTAATTAATACAAAACAAGCTGGAGACAGAGGTTGTAAAACAATTATCAATAGCTACTTCTGAGAAACTGGTTTTGTCCTTGGCTAGTGATTAGAGGGTAAAAAAACAGACGAGATTTAGGCAATGTTAAAATGGCCGCTCGGTGGGCATATTAAATCCATGTTATGTCCTTTCAGGTTGGTCTTTGTTGATTTCCATATCTGATATTTACATATCTGATATTTACTTGGGGCCTTGGGTCACATGATATTGAATGGAAATTTTGCTGTTGTTGTGAAATTGTTGATATAGTCCTGAAGCTGAGCTCACAGGTGCCAAGTACATCCATAGGACTGACTACAGGGTAACACAGCAGGTCTGAGTAAAAACCAGACTAAGGGTGAAGCAGAAATATCGGCCGAGCTCGGTGGCTCAGCCTGTAATCTCAGCACTTTGGGAGGCCGAGGCAAGTGGATTGCCTGAGCCTGTGGGTTCAAGACCTGCCTGGGCAACTTGATGAGACCTCATCTCTACAATAAATCAAAAAATTAGCTGAGCATGGTGTCACATACCTGTAGTTCCGGCTACTTGGAAGGCTGAGGCAGAAGGGTTGTCGGAGCCAGCAGGTCAACAATGGGGTGGCCGTGAGCATGCCACTGCCCTCCACCTGGGCGATGGAGTGAGTTTCCAGCTAAAAAAAAAAAAAAAAAAGTAGAAAGTAGATTACTCCCAGAGTAGTAAAATTGCCTCAGAAAAAGGGTGCTGAATCCTCTCAAGCAAGGATATAGTAGCCTTCTCCAGTCTATGGTTCCACTTTCCACATTTTAAGTTACCTGCATAAGTCAGCCACAACCCAAAAGTGTTAAATTAAAAATTCCAGAAATAAACAATTCATAAGTTTGAAATTGCATGTGGTTCTGAGACATACGATGAAATCTCTTGCCCTTGATGAATTCTCTCGCCCTTTTGCCCAATACCTTGGACATGACTCATCCCTGCATCCATAATACCTAGACACTATACACCTGTTGGTCACTTAGTAGCAGATTGAGTGTCACAGTTTCTCAGTCTTGGCTTCAAGTAACTTTTTTTTTTTTTTTGAGTTAGAGTCTCACTCTGTCGCCCAGACTGGAGTGCAGTGGCCGCTCCCGGCCACCGCAGCCTCAACCTGCTGGGCTCTGGCGATCCGTCTGCCTCAGCCTTCCAAGTAGCTGGAACTACAGGCACGCACTTCCACGCCCGGCTAATTTTTGATTTATTGCAGAGATGAGGTCTCGTCAAGTTGCCCAGGCAGGTCTCGAACCCGTGGGCTCAGGCAATCCACTCACCTCGGCCTCCCAAAGTGCTGGGATTACAGGCTGAGCCACCGAGCCCGGCCTCAAGTAATTCTTATGTGACTTAATAAATGACCTCAGCACGCAAGAGCAAGAGTAGTAAGTAGTGACACTGGCAATTCACACAAGCCAAAAAGAACCCATGAAGCACTTCCTTTAAGTGAAAAGGTGAAAGTTCTCGACTTAATAAGGAAAGAGAAGAATCATATGCTGATGTGACTAAGATCTACGGTAAGAACTGAAATCTGAGAGATCAAAATAGATGCCTCTTTAGCAACTAAGAGGGACCCACAGTTTAAGGAAACAAAGTTACCTCCAGGTCAAGGGTTTGAAGCCGGGCTGGCAGAGCAAGTTTCTAAATTCCTACAACTCTCAACTTTATAGCAATAAGTGCTATCAGGCTGATTTAGCATCCAGACCCACAACTCTGGTTGGACAGAGGACTGGCCTTACAGACGTTATAAGGCTTTCCTGATAAGCAATTACAGACCTTAAGCCAGTTTCAGTCAGTTTATAGAAACTGTGGTTCACCTTTTGGAGGAACGAGAGAGTACACAATGTCACCTCCCATGCTGATCCCTTGAGCATACCCATGTTGCCGAAGAGAAGAGAACTAAGTTGGATGTGAAAATGGAAGCGTCTCATTGAACTGGACTAGGTTAGTTTTTTTTTTGAGTTGGAGTCTCACTTTGTTGCCCAGGCTGGGGTACAGTGGCATACTCAAAGCCACCGCAGTCTCGACCTGCTGGGCTCAGGTGATCCTTCCACCTCAGCCTTCCAAGTAGTTGGAACCAAATTCCACTTAAACTAAGTTCATTTAATTTAATCAACTAAATTCCATTTAATGCTAAAACCCCACCCCACGTGAACATGGGGTGAGTGTTACATATGTGTTTACCCATCACACATGTGTCTAGCTCTCCTCGTGAATATGTATAGCTTTTCCCCAAACCTGCTGAATACATACAACTTTACTGTATGATCCAGGCCCTGTGGGGGTATAAAATTTAACCTGTTCTTTTCCTCTTCGAAGAGAGAGCACCTCTAGCCCGTGATGAAGACCATCTCTTCCCGGTTTGCAAAACGATATCATCAATCTGAGAGATCAAAATAGATGCCTCTTTAGCAACTAAGAGGGACCCACTTTGCCATCCCGATGGTCTTTCGGATGACAGAACCAGCCTTCTACCTGTGAAATTGTGGGGCAGGAAAGAGAAATCTGTGCTAGTTTTTCTGTCACACCTCAGATGGCAAAAGTTATTGAGACAGGGAGCCTTTCCCCCGAGCCTAATAAAATGGAGGACTTCCCAGTCTAGAGAAGGGGCCTTCTTAGTACAGTAAGAGAAAAGCCTTCCCTGAATAACAAGAGTCCTTCTAGCACCATAAAATAAGAACTTTCTTGGAAGATTCATGTTAGAAAGGAATACAGTCCCCAATCCGTAGTGCACATGTGCAAACTTGAGCCGTGAAATACCCAATTAGAATGTGTGTTACTAATCTGTAAGCCTTATCAAGGGGACAAAGAAGTTAAATGCATAGAAGGCAATTGCCTCCCTGTGCTCGGGGCTCAGCCTTTGGATGTGAATCCACTGGGCCAACGCTGGCACGAATAAACACTGTTTCCTGGCCTCGGTGTCCCATCTCTCTCTCTAAAATCCTGCC
Source organism: Carlito syrichta (assembly GCF_000164805.1). Taxonomy (NCBI): domain Eukaryota; kingdom Metazoa; phylum Chordata; class Mammalia; order Primates; family Tarsiidae; genus Carlito; species Carlito syrichta. The sequence continues at coordinate 8,368 of NW_007036551.1, read as the reverse complement.
ACATTATGGCCACAATGTGAGGGTTAAGTGCTTAGTGAAGAAGGAAAAGCCATTCGATTTGTGGGTGAAAGACAGAAACGTGTTCCAACCGATGGCAGTTGGGTTCAGTCCTGCCCAGGGTTTCAGGTATCTGTGGGGCTGTTGGCGTATATCCCCTGTGGAGAACTACTGTACTGGCATTTCCTGTGGCACAAGCAGACTCCATAAAGATTCGCAGAGCGTGAGCCTTCTCGCTGGTACCCTGGATAGGCAGCTGCCTTCCGGCTGAGAGGATCCAATACAGAAGGGGCTGAGAGTGATGATCAGAAAAGATTTTGCGAGAAGTCATCATTTTGCCTTGGGTGTAAGATTGTTCAGGATGAAGAACACATTGGTCATCCCTCTTTGCACTCAGGTGTGGAAGTTCTGGCCCACGGGATATGCAGCCTCTGTGCAGCTCAGAGATCTCGCAGGCCCACCTTCCTTACAGAAGTGTTTATTTGCCCGCTTGAGTCATCCGTCTTTAATCCTCGAGGATGCAGAAGAAGCAGATGGGAAGGAGCGAGAGAGCGGACAATCACCTTCCATGCTGATCCCTTGAGCATACCCATGTTGGGGGGGAGGGGAAAAACACTGAGTTGGATGTGAAATGGAAGCGTCTCAGTGAACTGGAGTAGGTCAGTGTCTTGTTTTGTCTTTTGAGTCAGAGTCTCACTCTGTCTCCCAGGCTGGAGTGCAGTGGCATGCTCCTGGCCACGGCAGCCTTGACCTGCTGGGCTCAGGCGATCCTTCCACCTCAGCCTTCCAAGTAGCTGGAACCATGAAGCACGCGCCACCACACCCAGCTAATTTTTGGATTTACTGTAGAGACGTGGTCTCGCCAAGTTGCCCAGGTTGGTCTCGAACTCCTGGGCTCAGGCAATCCTCTTGCCTTGGCCTCCCAAAGTGCTGGAATTACAGACGCGAGGCACTGTGCCCAGCTTAGGCTAGATTTGTAATACCTGAGTTTGGGTAAGAAGCTTTGAGATCTGCTCAAGATGTCATTAAGGAACAGAAAACAGGTGCTCAGTGAATATCAGTTCAGTGGCACTGCGATGTTTAGTACATCCAGATTTTTACATGCTCCGTTTTCTTAAAATGAGGGTATACATGCATGTTGTGCAGACTATCTATGGGTTAGGGAGAAAGCACAAGATTTAAGGCAAACACCTGTTTTTTTGTTGTTGTTTTTTGTTTTGAGTTGGAGTCTCACTCTGTCGCCCAGACTGGAGCGCAATGGCCGCTTGCGGCCACCACAGCCTCGACCCGC
>NW_007036551.1:2956-7033 GCF_000164805.1 Carlito syrichta | reverse complement strand
GGGTCAGCCCGTAATCCCAGCACTTTGGGAGGCCGAGGCGAGTGGATTGCCTGAGCTCAAGGTTCGAGACCCACCCAGGCAACTTGGCGAGACCTCTTCTCCACGATAAATCAAAAATTGCCCGGGCGTGGTAGTGAGCGCCTGTAGTTCCGCCTACTTGGAAGGCTGAGACAGAAGAATCCCTGGAGCCCAGCAGGTCGAGGCTGCAATAGCTGGGAGTATGCCACTACACTCCAGTCTAGGCCATAGAGTGAGACTCCAACTCAAAAAAAAAAAAAAAAAAAAAAAAGGCACCAATAGCCAAAAATGGATCATTAGAAACTCCAGTATGCTACATCATGCAGGATGCTACTCTTCTCTGGTGGTATCTCCTACCTTTGACATTCACAGTGTGATTTTTTATCATTGAATACACATAATAATGAAGTAATTAAAAAAACTGATACATCAGTGAACGAATGAAAAATGTATATGAAAGTTCTTTTCTTTTCTTTTTTTTTTGAGTTGGAGTCTCACTCTATCACCCAGGCTAGAGTGCAGTGGCAGGCTCATGGCCATCCCAGAGTCGACCTGCTGGGCTTCAGCGATACTTCCACCTCAGTCTTCCAAGTAGCCGGAATTACAAATGTGTGCTACCACGCCCGGCTGTTTTTGATTTATTGCGGAGACGAGGTCTTGCCAAGTTGCCTGGGCTGGTCTCGAACCCGTGGGCTAAGGCAATTCACTCGCCTTGGCCTCCCAAAATGCTGGGATTACAGGCTTGAGACACCACGCCTGGCCACGAAAATTATTTTCTTAATCAAGCAGGCAGCTTTGATCTCCAACATTTTCCCTACATCTTGTTCATGTTTTATTATTATTATTTTTTTATTTTTTTGAGTGGGAGTCTCATTCTGTCACCCAGACTGGAGTGCAGTGGTCGCTCCCGGCCACTACAGCCTCGATCTGCTGGGCTCCGGCGTTGTTCACGTTTTAAACATAATTTATGTCCTTCTAAGCATTAATACAGTAGGAAACTGATTTGTTTTACATAATTTGAATCTTTGAGTTTAAACGGGAAGGATGGCCTAAGCAGTGGCTCATTTTGTGATAGGTACTGACACCTACTGGACAGATTTGGTATTAAATGCTTGATGTGTTCTGGCCAAAGAAAGACATGGAATGTTCCCGGTTCTTGGAAGGTGAAATCTTGGGTTTGGAAGGGCAAGGGGCTGGGGGGGATGTTGGCTCTGGGACAGTGGGAACATAGCCACCGGGAAATGAAGGCTCAAGGTTGAGAAGAGAACTGAGGAAAAGAATCACTGGACAGTTCTGGACTGCCATCTGGTAAGTCAACCCCCGAACCACCACCTTCCTCTTCTCGATTATTTTCTCTCCTGGAGTTTCTTCTCTGGCCTTCTAAGAGATTTTTTTCCCTCTGGGTATATACAGTTTTATTTTCAAACAGGACTTTGGGGAAAAACCACCCTGCAAACCACCACAAATAAAAGTGCCCCGTGTCCTTTTCTGGGCATTCCTGTGACAACCTGGTGGTCATCGGTATTATAGCTGCCATTTTTTGAGTGCCTACTGTGTGCTTCCGTGCTAAATCTTCTGAGTGGACAGATCCTAGGGTTAGGCTTCTTGGGTGCAGACACTTGCCTTGCCATCTACAAGTCCTATGACTTTGGGCAAAAAAAAATCTCTCCTTCCTCACCTCTAAAATGGAGATAACAGTGACGATAATGTCTACCAGATGGAGTTCTTGTGAGATTTTAAAGTGTTCCCATATGTAAAGTACTCAAAACAGTGCCTGGTATATCCTAAGTGCTATACAAATGTTAGTATTGTTGCCTTATTTTATCTTGACAATAATCCTGAAATAAACACTGTTATGTTTAAAATAAGAAAACGGACTCGGTGTCTGAGCTAGAAATGCATTCAGCTTCAAGTAACAGAAAACCTGACCAGTGGTTTAAATGAAGGTCTCTCTCTCTTTCTCTCCACCCCCCCAACCCCCAGCCATAAAAAGCAAAACAAGCAGTTCACAGATAGGTGGCAGCTGGCACTGGCTGGCTCAGTGATGCCAGGACCAGTGTCTTGGAGATTTTTTGGGTCTCTCTCTCGTGGTCATAAGATGATTACTCCAGCTCCAGGAATGCTATTTTTCAGCAAGAAAAAGAGGATTAGGAGAAAGCTGGGGATGGGGCACTGGTTCCATCTACCCTTTTATCAGAAAAGCAAAAATAGGCCAGATGCTGTGGCTCGCACCTGTAATCCCAGCACCTTGGTAGGCTGCGGTGGGAGGATTGTTTGAGGTTAGGAGTTTGAAACCAGCCAAGGCAACATAGTGAGACTCCCTTGGTACCAAAAAAAGAAAGAGAGAGAGAGAGAGAGAGAGAGAGAGAGAGAACAAAGAAAGAAAGAAGGAAGGAAGGAAGAAAAGAAAGAATAGAGAAAGAAAAAGAAAAGCAAAAATACCAGGGGTGCCAAAAAAAAGTGTACACATTTTAAGCGATATTATCTACATATTACTTTTAGTTTGCCTTAATCAGAAATGTCTGGACACTGATGGTAACCACTTTGAGCACCTCTTATAATTGCAGAAGTCAAAAGTGACTTGTATTCATCTTCTGATATCTGTATACAGTGAGTATTAAAATTTAAAACATTTTTTCCTTTCTTAAAATGTGCATACAATTTTGGCACCCTTTGTATTCCCAGAATCACTTCCATTCACTTCTACATAGGTTCTACTAGCAAGACCCATCACTTGGCCACTCCTGGTCATCAAGTAGCATGGGAAAGTGGGCATTTAACCCTTCCAGACTCTTAAAGTAGAAGGCAGCAAGGGAGAAGAGAATGGGAATGATCATTGGGTCGGCCAGAGATGGACATCCGCCACGTCCAAGGGAGGATAAGTCACTTGATGAGGCTGTATCGTTGCCACGTGGCAGTGCAGCCTCAGACCCAGGCCAGTGGCCTCTGGCCTCCCAGACACCACGTCATGCTACTTCTGTGCTGAGAGGCTCTGTATGCCCCTCCAGATCCCTTCTTCCTGATTCTCTACCCTGATGTGGGTCCCAGAATCTTGTTCTCTAAGAACTACTGTGCCCTGTGTGTCCCTGGCTGACAATGGCTTTGGGGGACAAGAGGAGAGCATGGTCGGGGTACTCCCCTCCCCCGCCCCCCAGTCTCCTGTTTGCCAGACTTAGCAAAGATTCTGCTCCTCTCCCGGAGGCTTGTCAAGACTCTTTCTCCTCCTGGTATTTGCTAACACCCTCCTTCCCTTGCCCCTTCAGGCCTGGGGTAGCAAAGCCTTTCTACTGTTGATGGATCGTCCCTTGGGTTGTCACCAGGTCTTGTGGATTCTCTGCACCCTGACATGGCAGATGGATGCATATCCTGTCATCTGCCAGAACTCTGACTAATGCTAACTCCTGCAGATACATAGTACCTTGTCATAGGCTTTTGTATATATTCTCTCTAGGGGGTTTTACTCTATTGAGATTTCAACCTACAGGCTTGCCTCGTTCACCTTCCGGGTGCCGCAGGTTCTCATAACAGCGTGCCCCGTCAGCCTCTGCATGGCAACTTTGCTTTAGAATGAAGGAATCTTGGGTTCACAAGGCACCCAGGACAGTCAATCATAGTTGGATGGCTTTCTTCACTAGTTTAGTTTATGAAGTCTGATTTTCATGGTTTGCAATTTGTATTTCTCCAAGACCGTCTTCTTTTTTTAAGTTTGAATCTCACTCTGTTGCCCGGGCCGGAGTGCAGTGGTACAATCACAGCTCACCGCAGCCTCGACCTCCTGAGCTCAAGCGATCCTTCCACCTCAGCCTCCTGAGTAGGTGGGACTATAGGTATGAGCCTCCATGCCTGGCTAATTTTTAAAAATTTTTGTAGAGATGAAGTCTTGCTAGGTTGCCCAGGCTGGTCTCGAACTCCTGGGCTCAAGCGATGGTCTCGCGTCAGCCTCCTAAAGTGCTGGGATTATAGGCATGAGCCACGGCACTGGGCTAACAGTCCTCTTTGTCTGAGTCTCTGTTCTTGGTCAGGGCTTTCTTATCAGAAGTCCAGTCTTTCCTTTTTTTT
>NW_007036551.1:0-2782 GCF_000164805.1 Carlito syrichta | reverse complement strand
CCCAGGCGGGTCTCGAACCTGCGGGCTCGGGCAATTCACTCACCTCAGCCTCCCAAAGGCACGGGATTACAGACTGAGCCACCGAGCCCGGCTCAGTCTTTCCTTTTGTCTCGCATTCTTTGCTACTAAAAAACCCGCCATAGTGTGACTCCCATAAGCCTCTTGTTCTTCCCTGCCTGGGTGACGTTCCCCCAGCACCTCCCATCTTAACTGTTTCATGTCCTTCCTCTTGTCTTCTCTCTTGGTCCACGCTTCTCCTTTTCCCAGGTTCCTGCTTGCGTCTAGGACATGACACCAGTACAAATTTACCTTCCCGGATCTAGTATCTGATCGCCTGTCAATCATTACCGACCATCATGACATGTGAAAGAGAAAACAGATGTACTTTATTTTATTTTAGGAGTATTAGCATTTAATAGGGCAGGTCTTAGACAAAATAAACGTTGCTGAAGCCCAAAATAGCATCACATGGATAGGAGACCATTCTACCTGTTCATACAAGCCATTTGTTTTTATTGTGGTAAAATATGCATAACAGAAACTTTACCATGTTAACCATTTTCTTTCTCTTTTTTTTTTGCCTTTTTTTTTTTTTTCTTTTTTTTAAGTCAGAATATCACTCTGTCACTCAGGCTGGAGTGCAGCAGCATGTTTATGACCACTGCAGCCTCAACTTGCCAGGTTCAGGCGATCCTTCCATCCCAGACTTCCAAGTAGCTGGAACTACAGGTGCACGCCATCATGCCTGGCTAATTTTTGATTTATTATAGAGACAAGGTCTTGCCAAGTTGACCAGGCTGGTCTCAGACCCACGGGCTCAGGCAATCCTCTCATCTCCACCTCCCAAAGTGTTGGGATTACAGGCCACCATGCCTGGCTAACCATTTTAAATTATGGTTTTGTCGCTTAAGTAAATTTACAGCTGTGCAGCCATCACCACCATCCACCTCCAGAACTTTCCATCTTTGCCATGTACCTCTGTACTCATTTAACACTGACTCCTCCTGCAACCCTAACCCCTGAAAACTCCCATTCTTCTTTCTGTTTTTGAGGAGGGGAGAGGTCTCACTCTATAATCCAGGCTGGAGTGCAGTGGCATGATCACAGCTCACCGTAGCCTTGACCTCCTGGACTCAGGCAATCTTTCCACCTCAGCCTTCCGAGTAGCTGGGACTTCAGGGACATGCCACCATACCTGGCTAATTTTTTAATTTTTTTTTGTAGAGGCGAGGTCTTGTTATGTTGCCTAGGCTGGTCTCGAGCTCCTGGGCTCAAGCAATCCTTCCTCCTCGGCTTCCCAAAGTGTTGGGAAAACAGGCACAGGCTACCAGACTTGGCCTGTCTTGACATTTTAAATTTAGGTAAATAGAAGAAGTCATAGAATCACGTTATCTCAGAGCTCCATGATCCCAGACCCTCTCCGATGTGGTCTTGCCTATGGGAATGGTCGGTGGTTTAAATAGGTCCACAGGCTGGGCTCGGTGGTTCAGTCTGTAATCCCAGCACTTTGGGAGGCCCAGGTGAGTGGATTGCCTGAGCCTGCGGCAACTTGGCGAGACCTCATCTCTACAATAAATAAAAAACTAGCCGGGCTTGGTGAAGGACAATGGCACCAGTGAGACTCGGTACCCCTTGAGGCCAAGAGATTTATTAGAGCAGCGGCTACAGGGAGAGGGAAGGAGGTCTGTAACCGCCTGGTGGGAAAAGGGAGTGAGAGAGAGAGGGCAAGAGAGAGGTCTGTATTTATCGGTTTTGGGAGGGGGCTCTCTGAGCCTGGCCGTGCCAGCCAGAGCCATCTTAGGGTCTTTATTGGAGGGAGCTATGAGGTAGTATTCCTATAGGGAGATAATGTTTGTACATGAGTTTAAGTTTCGCGCGCGCACGGGAGAGGCAGGAATTTATGGCCTTTGTTGTCTTTGTTAGGGTTCCTAGTGTTGGCGCCATCTCGGGAGACATCCTTCTGGCTGTTCCCCGTGCCTTTCATTCCCACCTTTTCTGTTTATTTGGGAGAGGGGCGTCGTTATTCTTTCTGGCTGCTTCCTGCTGGATGTGGGCATTGTGGGGTGGGGTGGGGGAAGGGCACAGAACCAGCCAGAACAGGGCCCAGAGATAAGCGCTGAAAGTGAAGATTTCTGAAGGCGAGAGTTCTATAAAGGTCCCTTGTAGATGTAGAATGGCGACTTGTTCCGGCCACTCCTCTAGCGGGCACGAGGTTGGTAGCAGCCAGCTGTCTGGAAGCAGACTGTGGAGGTAGATAGAGAACCTGGAAGAGAACATATCTTAAAAGAAAAAATTAGATAAAAATTGGGTTGTTATGGGCTGTTATAACCCTGGATTTTATTGTAACGGGTTGATAGTTGCTAAGTAATTAAGGCTGGTATGGGGTCGGAGGTGGTTCGGATGGAAGGGGCGAGTATGACTGTAATAGTAATTGGTTGGCCGTTATTCGAGAGAGCTCTGCCAGGTGCTGTTGGAGAAACCTAAAAACACTTGGAGCTGCTGACAAGAGGATAAATATAGCAATTAGTGGAGTTAGAACAGGAAGAAGCCACGTTAGGAGCTGGGGTTGCCACCACCCTGAGAATGGGCCTCCGATCAGGTCTTCTCTTTGTTTTTGGAGATTTTCTTGTAGTTGTTTAATTCTGTCCTTGACTATTCCTGATTTATTGGCATAGAAGCAACATTCCTCCTTAAGAAACAGGCATATTCCTCCCTCTTTTGCTGTTAGTAGGTCTAGTCCCCATTGATTTTGGAGGACCATGTCAGCCAGGGAGTCTAGTTG
>NW_007036550.1:0-775 GCF_000164805.1 Carlito syrichta | reverse complement strand
TTAGTGTTTAGACATAAGGATTTTAGAAGCACAAGTTTATAGTAGTTCATTATGAATTCATTATAAGTTCTAACACTTATCTAGGAGTTATGTAGATGATTTATAACACTGTTTTCACTAACTTAGGATAAAGATTAATGTTAAGGCTTAATTCTATAGTTAAAACTATAAACTTATAACTCTAAGTTAACATGGATAGAGTAGGTTTTCACTGAACTCATAATATAATAATCAGACACTTTTATGACAGATCAGCTAAAACAGTAAGTAACCTTGAGAGACCTGGGAAACATTACTAAAAGCTTCTTTTGAGTTATCTTTAGAAACAAGCACTGCAAGATAAGAAAAATGTAACAAGGACATCTGGACAAGGGAGGCGATCACAGGACTCTGAAGAACATAAGAGCCTAAGATGAGAATATTCCTGACACATAAAGAAATATACACTTAAAGAAACTTTCTTGAAACATTTGTAATTTGGGACATTGGACCGAAAGTATCATTGTTAGCTTTATGAATAAGACTTGTCTAAAAGTCTATGGGAATCTTGGTTTGTTCTCTACTAAGACCACGAGCTGGTAACTTTTAAAAGATATGTATGTGAAAGAATTTTCTTTGTCTTGCCCCTTCATGAATGGTATAAAAGCGATGTGTTAACTAGCATGAAATTGTCATCTGTTCAAGAAGCAGGTGTCCGGTATATGATCTTCGTCCGTCGCCTATCCGTCTCTCCTTCAACATTTCCCATGACCCTTGCGGGGCAGGCACCCGCAGG
>NW_007036549.1:0-844 GCF_000164805.1 Carlito syrichta | reverse complement strand
AGGTAAAGTTTGTGCTAGGTGGGCAGGGCAATGGAAGTCTCTGCCTGGAGAATGGCAAGGCAGTTTAAGCAGGTCTGTTTTTCTCCGCTTGTCTGGGTCCTCTGGCTTGGGATCTCACGCTGTGTGCCTCAGCCAGGGTGGACCCGGAGTTCCAGAGCTCCAAAGTTCCAAAAGGCAGGCTGTAAATGACGAGAGTGGCACTGGGACCCTATAGAGTATTCAGCCATTAATGGAACCGGTGTCTCTGAGGGGCGGGCGCTCAAAGCCTCCCTGTGCGACCTGCAGTGCCGGGTGCCGGGCCAGGGAGAGAGCTGGAGGGAGCAGGGACCCAAAATTTCCCCGCACGCTGCAATACCTGGCCTTAGGAAATGAGGTAAAGTTTGTTGCTAGGTGGGCAGGGCAATGGAAGTCTCTGCCTGGAGAATGGCAAGGCAGTTTAAGCAGATCTGTTTTTCTCCGCTTGTCTGGGTCCTCTGATTTGGGGTCTCACGCTGAGTGCCTCAGCCAGGGTGGACCCGGAGTTCCAGAGCTCCAAAGTTCCAAAGGGCAGGCTCTAGACAGCGAGAGTGGCACTGGGACCCAACAGAGGACTTCAGCCAGAAATGGAACCAGCGTCTCTGAGGGGCGGGTGCCCAGAGCCTCCCTGTGTGACCGGCGGCTTGATGCCGGGTGCCCGGGCTGGAGACAATGCAGCCGGGGAGGGATCTGGAGGGGGCTGGGACCGGAGACTTCCACACACGAGTAGAACGGCAGCAGTGGGGCGGGGGCGCAATATCTGGCCTTGCGTGGGACTGAAGTTCCCGGGCCTGCCCCCAGCGCGGTTGGTGGTGGGCTGGGGGATGGG
>NW_007036548.1:0-3593 GCF_000164805.1 Carlito syrichta | reverse complement strand
CCAGACTCCGGGTAATTATAAATATATGTTCCCCAGTTTGTTTCTCTCGTTTCAGGACGGACCTTGCCTTAGGGTGCTGCTGCCCCCCCGGAGTGCGTGGGTTGATAGGCAAGTCAGTCAGTGTTTAACGTCGCCAACGGACTGTGCGACTTATCGCCGTGTAGAGCGATTCAATCCTTGTAAAATTACTGTAAAATTACTGTATATTGTTTGTATTGTTTGTTATTACAGTTATGGGGAACTGCGGCTCCAAGGAAAGGAGAGCCTATATTCGTATTATGTGTAAAGCTTTGAAACATAAAGGGGTAAAGGTAAGTAGAGATAAAGTAAATTCTTTTCTAGATTTTGTACAGAAAGTTAATCCATGGTTCCCGGATCAGGGTACTTTAGAATTAGAAACATGGGATGAGGTAGGAAAAATATGAAAAAATGGTATACTAATCATGGTGGAACACAGATGCCACAAGATTCTTATTCCCTATGGAATATTTTGCAGGAAGCGTTAGTTTTAAATCCTAATTATGGTTCTTTCCCTAGTGACTCAGACTCTGAGGAGGATGAGGCAGCTAAAGAAAATGATTCTGGAGACCAGTTATCTCCTGGTGACGATGCAGAATTGAATGAAGAAGCAGCTAAGTATAAGAATCCAGATTGGCCAGATTTTTCTTTCCCTGTGGTTTCTAAAAATAAGTCTCTGCTACCATCTCGTGGCCAAAGGGTAGAACTACCTAAAAAATATTTACCGGGAATTCAAGGGACTATACAAAAGGCTTTAGAATCAGAAGACTCTCTTCATTGTTTTCCTGTTGACATAGAATTTGAATCCCCTAAATGGGAACCTATACCAATGAAATTATTAAAAGACTTAAAAGCTGCTTGTCATGATTACGGCCCAACAGCGCCGTATACACTAGCCTTCTTAGATGGGCTACGTGCTTGGTGAATGACTCCTTATGATTGGTTTCAAGTGACTAAAGGATGTTTGACAGGAGGACAATTTGTGCTATGGAAAATGGAGTATGAAGAGTTAGTTAAAAGGAAAGTTGTAGAGCAGAATCTTACTAAACGAAGTCCAGAACAGGGTAATGTCACCATAGATATGTATATGGGAGTGGGAGAATATTGTAATACCCAGGCTCAAACACAATTGCATACAGATGTACTTACGGCTGTGACTGATTTAAGTGTTGTAGCCTGGAAGCGGCTACCTTCTCCCGATCATACCATGCCTGGCCTTACCACTGTAAAACAAAGATCAGATGAGCCATATGAAGAGTTTATTGCTAGATTGACTGATGCAGTAGAAAAGTTAACTATAAACAAAGTAGCTGAAGACCTTATTATTAAACAATTGGCTTTTGAAAATGCTTCACCCCCTTGCCAAACCTTATTAAAACCTATCAAGAAAACTGGGGATTTATCTGATTTTGTAAAAGCATGTGCTGAACTGACTCCTGCATATTTGCAAAGTGTGGCAATGGCTGCAGCTTTTCAAGGACAATCTATGACACAGATATTACAGAGGCGACAAGGGCAGAATAATGCTTGTTTCAGATGTGGTCAATTGGGACATTATTCTAAACAGTGTCCTTCCAAGAATGATTTCTCTAATCAAAATGGCAATAATAATACTGGAAGTAACAGGCCTTCTGCTCCTTGTCAACGATGTGGTAAAGGCTTTCATTGGACTAAAGATTACAAATCCAAAATTCATAAAGATGGGTATGTCTTACCTCCCTTAAATCAAGCTCAGTTGCAGGGAAACTTCCAGAGGGGCCAGTCCCAGGCCCCACAAATAACGGGGACAAATTTTGTCAGCCACAACCAAAATTCTATCAGCCCACTACCATCAGGAAATCCAATGAAAAAAACCCGTTCCTTCAAGGAACACAATCGATGGGCTCTTCCGCGCAACCCCAGGCAGCGCAGGATTGGACCTCAGTGCCTCCACCTCAACAATATTAACATCTGATTCTCCTACTACTAAGATATCTACAGGAGTTTATGGTCCTCTCCCTGAAAAAACATTAGGATTAATTGTAGGGCGTAGCTCTTCCTCTCTTAAAGGGATTTTTGTAGTCCCAGGGGTTGTTGATTCAGATTTCATTGGAGAAATTCAAATCTTTGTTCAACCTCCCTCTAAAACAATCATGATTCATACAGGCCAACATATTGCTCAGATATTGTTGTTGCCTTACTTTGATACAGGTACTCCAGTAACTGATAAAGAGAGAGGGGAAAAAGGATTTGCATCCAGTGGTATGACATTTTGGATAAAAAAAGTTAAAAGGTCCAGACCCACTAAAATTATTCAGATTCAGGAAAGGCAAATTAAAGGACTTGTGGACACTGGCGCAGATGTTTCTTGCATTGCTGGAAAAGACTGGCCTAAACATTGGCCGATAGAACAAACTACCTCTGATTTAGTTAGATTGGGAACAGCTCAAAATGTTGCCAGAAGTTCACAAGTGCTTCCTTGGACTGACTTAGAGTCTTCAGAAACGTTTCAACCATATGTTATACCTTCTCTCCCTTTTACTTTATGGGAAAGAGATATTATGGAACAGATGGGGATTCTTTTAGTTAGCAAAGGCTCCTTTGCTAGTGCTCAGATGATTCAAATGGGTTTTCATCCAGATAAAGGTTTAGAGAAAAATTTACAAGACATCAAAGAACCTATTACGGTTACATCAAACCCCTCTAGACAAGGACCAGGTCAAAATTTATAATACAGGCCACTGTCACAACTGCTGACCCCATAACCTGGAAAAATGATTTACCGTTATGGGTAGAACAGTGGCCTCTAACTACTGAAAAACTGTCAGCAATTCAAGAAATAGTAGAACAACAGCTTAAGGCCGGTCACTTAGAGCCTTCTAATAGTCCTTGGAATTCTCCAGTATTTGCGATTAAAAAAAAATCAGAAAAATGGAAAATGTTACATGACCTCAGAAAAATAAATAATACTATGGAAACTATGGGTGCTTTACAACCAGGATTGCCATCTCCTGTAGCAGTGCCCGATAAATATCATATTATTGTTATAGACCTTCAAGATTGTTTTTTCACTATTCCTTTGGCTTCTCAGGATAAACAGAGATTTGCATTTAATATTCCATCTCCAAATTTGAATAGGCCTCATCAGAGGTTTCAATGGACAGTTTTGCCTCAGGGGATGAAAAATAGTCCAACTTTATGTCAAAAGTATGTTGATACAGCTTTACAACATTTCAGACAAAGCTACAAAGATATATATCTTATCCATTATATGGATGATATATTAGTAGCTCATTCAGATAGACTATATTTGGAAACAAGATTGACTATATTAATTCAAGATTTACAAAACTTTGGTCTCCAAGTGGCTCCTAAAAAAATTCAAACTCAGCCACCATTTACTTATTTAGGAAGGCTTATTTTTTCTGATTACATTACACCTCAAAAATTACAATTGGAAGTAAGAAATCTAGATACTTTAAATGATTTTCAAAAATTACTTAGAGACATTAATTGGATAAGACCTTACCTAAAAATTTCTACTTATGACTAAAACCTCTCTTTGATATATTAAGAGGAGATCCAAATCCTCGGTC
>NW_007036547.1:0-3172 GCF_000164805.1 Carlito syrichta | reverse complement strand
CGACTTGTTAATTCTTCTGACCAGTCGACTCACATGCCAGCTGACTATATTCGGCTACCAGTGAGCTCACTCACTGGTCTACTAATTAAGTCAGCTTATCAGTCGGCTCACTCACAGGCCAACAAGATAAGTCAACTCACCTGTCGGCACACTCGCTGGCCAACTAGTTAAGTGAGCTAACTTGTCTGCTGACTAGTCAGCCAACTAGATAAGTCAGCTAAACAATCGGTCGACTAGTTGACCAACTTGTAAGCTGACAAGCTAGCTCATCTAAATAGTCAGTCAACAAGTTAGGTCTGCTAACTTGGCCAACTATTAGGCAGACTAGTATGGTCAGCAAACCAGCAGGCAGCAAGTTAACCTTACTAACTAGGGGCCAACTCGTTAGTCAGCTAGTTAACCCAGCTAACTAGTCGGCCGACTAGTCAGCCAACTTGCCAAGCCAGCTAACAATTTGGCCAAGTAGTCAGCCTACGTGTTAAACCAGCTAAGTAATCCACCTACCCGTCAGCCAAAAATTAGTCACCTTACTAAGTCGTTAACTAAGTAGTTAAGACAGCTAGTTAACTCGTTTACCAATGAGTTAAAACAGTTAACTAACTCATTAACCAACTCATTAAGTCAGCTAGCTATCTCGTTATCCAACTAGTTGTCAGCTAGCTCAATAGAAAGCTAGCTATTTAAGTCAGATACTTAAGTCTGCAACCTAAATAGTTAGCTAAATATTAAATCAGCTAGTTATTGAGTTAGTTAAATAGTTAGCTAACTATTTAATTCAGGTAGTTAAGACAGCTAGCTGACTAGTTAAGTCAGTCAGTTAAGTCAATTATCTAAATAGTTAAATCAACTTCCTAAGTCAGCTAGTTAAGTCAGCTTTTTAATTTAGTCAGGTGGTGAAGACAGCTACCTAGCAAGTGAGCTAACGGGTTACAACAGCAGGTTGAGTCAAGTTGTTAGCTAGTTAACTAGCGGATTAAATGAGCTGGTTGAGTCAGTTAGCTAGATAGTTAGAAAACTTGTTGGCTCAACTGATTGAGTAGGCTAGCTAGCCTGTTAGCTAACGAGTTAAGTCAGCTGGATGTGTCAAATAGGTAGCTAGATTGCTAACGAGTTAAATCAGCTGGTTGTGTCAGCTAGCTAGCTCATTAGCTAATGAGTTAAGTCAGATGATTAAGTCATGTAGCCAACACGTTTTATAATGGGTAAGCTAACTACTTAGCCAGCTGGTTAAGGCAGCTAGCAAGCTAGTCAGCTAAATATTTAAGTCAGCTTATTAGCTAGGAATCTAGCTAGTTAGGTGACAATTTAAGTCAGCTGTCTAGCTAGTTAGCTTGCTAGTTAGATAACTATACAAGTCAGCTGGCTATCTAGGTAGCTAGCTAGTTAAGTCAGCTAGTTAAGTCAGCTGGCTAGCCAGCTGGCTAGATTTGTAGTGAACTAGTTAAGTCAGCTAGCTAGCTAGTTGGTTAGCTGATTAATACGCTAGACTAAAGAACTGGCTAGCCAACTCGCAAGGTAGTTATCTAGATAGTTAAGTCACCTAGATAGCTACCTGGCTAGCTAATGATGTCAGCGAGTTAAGTCAGCTGGCTAGCCAACTGGCTAACTGGTTAAGACAGCTAGTTTAGTCAGCTGTCTAGCTGGATGTCTACATAGGTAGGTAACTAGATAAGTCAGCATGCTAGCCAGCAGACTAGATGTTCAATGCACCTAGCTAATTCAGCTGGCTAGCCAGCTATCTAGGTAGTTAGCAAGATAGATAAGTGGTTAGCCAGCTTACTAGTCTACATCAGCTAGGTAAATAAGCTGGCTAGCCAGCTGGCTAGATAAGTAGCCAGCTTGTTTAGTCATCTAGCTAGCCAGCTGACTAGCTGGTTAAGTCAGCTAGTTAAGTCATCTGGCAACCAGCTGGCTATGTAGTTAAGTCAACTCATTAAGTAAGTTGGCTATCCAGCAGGTTAGGTAGTTAAAAAGCTAGTTAAGTCAGATGGCTAGCCTTCTAGCTAGCTAGGTATTTCAGCTAGTTAAGCCAGCTGGATAGGTAGGTAGGTAGCTGGTTAAGTCAGCTAGTTATGTCAGCTTGCTAGCTAGTTAAGTCAGCAAGTTTAGTCAGCTGGCTAGCCAGTTGGCTAGCTGGGTAGCTAGCTAGTTAAGTCAGCAGGCTAGACAGTGAGCTAGCTAGTTAAGTAACCAGGATAAGTCAGCTCACTAGACTGCTGGTATCTAGTAGCTAGGTAGGTAAGTCAACTAGCAAGCCAGTGGGTTAAGTCGGTATTCTGCAAGTTAAGTCAGCTGGCCATCGAGCTGACTAGCTAAGTAGCTAGGCAGCTAGGTCAGCTGCTAGCCAGCTGCCTAGCTAGATAAGTCACCTAGTTATGACAACTGGCAAGACCTGGCTAGCTAGGTAGCTATATAGCTAAGTCTGCTGTCTAGCCTGCTGGTTACCTATTTAAGTCACCTAGTTAAGTCAGCTGGCTAGCCAGCTGGCTAGCTAGGTAGCTTGCTAATTAAGTGAGCTGGCTGGACAGCTGGCTAGCTACTTAAGTCAACAAATTAAATCAGCTGGCTAGCCACTTGGCTAGCTATATAGCAAGATAGTTAGTTCAGCTGACTAGCAAGCAGGCCAGCTATTTACGACAGTTAGTTAATTTAGCTGGGTAGCAAGCTGGCTAGCTAGGTAGTGAGCTAGTTAATCAGTTGGCTAGCCAGCTAGCTTCCTAATTAAGTCAGCTAATTAAGTCAGCTAGCTAGCCAACAATCTAGCTAGGTAGAGAGTTAGTTAACTCAGCTGGCTACCCAGCTGGCTAAAGAGTTAAATCAGCTAGTTGAGTCAGCTATCTAGCCAGTTGGGTAGTTTGTTAAACCAACTAGATAATTCAGCTAGCTAGCAAGCTGGCTAGCTAGGTAGCAAGCTAGTTAAGTCATCTAGTTAAGTCAGCTGGCTAGCTAGGTAGCTAACTAGTTAAGACAGCTAGTTAAATCAGCTGGCTAGCTAGTTAAGACTGTTATTTAAGTCAGCTGGCTAGCCAGCTGCCTATCATGGTAGTTATCTTGTTAAGTCTGCTGGCTACCCAGCTGGTTAACTAGTTAAATCACCTAGTTAAGTCAATTCGCTGACCAGCAGGTTAGCTAAGTAGTTAAGTAGTTAAGTTAGCTGGCAAGCAAGTAGGCT
>NW_007036546.1:0-811 GCF_000164805.1 Carlito syrichta | reverse complement strand
CTTAGATAGATCTACAGCTGAAACTGTTACTGAAGTAGCAATAGCTTATTAATGCTGTAGTCCTAAAATTAAAGTAGCTAAAAAATTTTTCTGTCTTTCTAACACAACATTAACCTCATAAAATGTCTGTAAACCATATTCAGCATATCAACAGGATGACAAAGATATGGGGACTATCAAATAGGGGAGTTGCGTAAGAATGAGAAATCCCTCATGAGAGGCGTTGGTTAAATTATTAAAATGCATTCATTAAAAGATATCTTATAAACATTATCATGATAAACAATTTTAACAATTTGATATTCATTCCAAATAAGAAATATATAAGGAGATTACAATTATGCTCTAATAATGTATGACTGAGTTTGTCCAACAGAATTAGACAGGTTGACTGGTTGAAGGGCTGCGAGAGCTCTCTACAGATGAGGCTGAATCATTTGCTGGACGCCTTACTTGATGGACAGTACTGGAGGCACAAATCCATTGGAATGTCACCTAGCTGTGGCAAGTATAGAGCCATTAAAAACCTCAGTCACTAATATATAGTCTTTCACCGGGTACAGGATAGTCCACTTTAGAGTTATAAGCACAGTCTCTCCGTTTTGGGAATTCAGTATCTCACTGGACTAGTGACCAGTCTTTTTCCGTATCATTGAAGGGGCAAGCAGGAACATTGAGAGGTGGTGAAGCTCTAGTCGCATGACTAGGTTTGGTTCCTCCAGGCATTAACATCTCCAGCCACCAACCCTCCTTGATATTGTCCTGATAAGGGCTATCTCTACTCAGAGACTTAAAGGTAGACATTAAGCAG
>NW_007036545.1:0-385 GCF_000164805.1 Carlito syrichta | reverse complement strand
TTTTGAGGGTGGGAAAATAAGAGTTTATTAAGAAGACAGAAAACCTCCCACAGGAGAGGGTAGCCCTGTTCAGCATACTTCTATCTGGCCTGGAATAGTGACTCATGCCCATAATCCCAGCACATTGGGAGGCAATGCCAGGGGATTGCTTGAGGCCAGGAGCTTGGGTAACAGAGTAAGACCCTGTTGTTGTGAAAAAAATGAAAATTATATCTGGGAGTGGTGGCACACACCTACAGTCCCAGCTAGTTGGGAGGCTGAGGCAAGAGGATCACTTGAGTCTGGGAGGTTGATGCTATGGTGAGCCATGATTGTGCCATGGTACTGCAGCCTGGGAGACAAAGCCAGACCTTGCTTCAAAAAACAAAATAAAACTTCTATTCTG
>NW_007036544.1:0-591 GCF_000164805.1 Carlito syrichta | reverse complement strand
AAAAAAAAAAGACATACGTGCAGACACCAAATACATGAAGAAATGCTCTGCCTCACTTGTCACCAAGAAATGCAAATTAAAAC
The DNA here is from genome assembly GCF_000164805.1 of Carlito syrichta. NCBI lineage: Eukaryota > Metazoa > Chordata > Mammalia > Primates > Tarsiidae > Carlito > Carlito syrichta. The sequence continues at coordinate 508 of NW_007036544.1, read as the reverse complement.
CACACTGGGATACCACGTAATTTCAGTCAGGATGACCATCATCAATAACTCAAAAACAACAGGTGCTGGAGAGGATGTGGGGAAAAGGGAACACTTCTATACTGTTGGTGGTAGTAAAACTAATAAACCTCTATGGAAAACAGTTTGGCGATTCCCAAAAGATCTAAAAATTGACCTTCCATATGACCCCGTTATCCCCTTACTGGGACTATTTGGAGGAATTTAAATAACTCTATGAAAAAGATACCTGCATGTGTATATTTATTGCAGCACCATTCACAATAGCAAAAACATGGAATCAACTGAGGAGACTAGATTTAAAAAATGTGGTACCTATATATGATGGAATATTATGCAGCCATAAAGAAGGACAAAATTATGAACTTCACTGTAACTTGGATGAGAGTCTATAATACAGAAACAAAGAACTGAGTATCACATGTTCTCACTCGTAAGCAGACCTTGAACAATCATCATAATACTATAAGATAAGGATTGGCAGTAGTGA
>NW_007036543.1:0-748 GCF_000164805.1 Carlito syrichta | reverse complement strand
TACTATAATAGAAACTGAATTTATTTATCATAGAAAGTATGTAGAATAGGTCATGCTATGTGAGGGAATTATGTTAGTTCAAGCATGATCAAACATGATACTTTAAGGTTTATAAGAATACAGCTAACATTAGAAATTTCATTGTTCCCATTTCTATTAATTGCGGGTTTGTCCTTAGTACACTTACAGTTTGTATTTGGGTTTTATTTTAGAAGCTTTATTACTGACAATCAGTTTTATATATTAGGATTAGGAATTAGAAATTTTATAGAAATTAAGATAGATACATAAGATTTGAGAATAGCCATTTTGTTAAGAGATTATAAACAATTGTTCCTAGAAATGGCCCAACGTGATCTTTGGACTGGGCCACATTCTTTAGGAACTGGTTTGAGCTATAATTAAGAGGTTTTTTATACTACAGGTAAAATTAGCACAGAATAGGAAGGTATTAGGATTTAAGTCAGTCATTAGGTGTTGGGAATGCATAAGTTTTAGAAGTTATTGATTATTAGAACATTATGATGTTAGAATTGTTGTATTGTTTGTGAAGAACATTAACCAAGCATGAGGAACAGTGAGATAATTTTGGGATTGTCCTTCCTCATGCTTAAGGAAACACCTGGTGGGTGGAGGGATGCACCTCATCCACCTGGCCTTGTATTCACATGAAAGTCTTGTGATTTAACATGTGAAAATTTGGGATAAAAGACTCATGGTTGGTCCCAATAAATGGCTTCTGCTCATT
>NW_007036542.1:0-414 GCF_000164805.1 Carlito syrichta | reverse complement strand
GTATATTAGGACTCTCATTAGATACATCCAGCTTCGAAACTCTGATTCTTTTTTGAACGTTCCAAGATGTTCTGTAGATTGTTAGGATTGAAGACTCGTGTAACCCAGATTCCTTATTCTTTCTAAGCAAAAGGTCATGTAGTTGCTTCTAAATAAGGACTCCATTTTTCAGATTCATGCTCGAAAACACTATGATTCGTATTTAGCCCATAGCACGAAGACCTTAAGCATTTTTGGGATTGAGGACTCGAGTAACACAGATTTCTTATGCTTACTTAGCAATAGGCAGTGAAGTTTCCTTTATGGGAGGACTCCCATTACTCAGATTCCTACTTCAGAAACCTGATTCGTGGTTACGTCTTAGGAAGGCAGCCTGTAGTTTTTATGATTGAGGACTCAAATAAAGAAGATTCC
>NW_007036541.1:0-746 GCF_000164805.1 Carlito syrichta | reverse complement strand
TCAGCTGTCTAGCCAGCTAGGTAGGCAGGTAGATAGCTAGATATGTCAAATGCTAGCCAGCAGGTTAGCTATTCAAGTCAGATAGATAAGTCATCTGGCTAGCCTGCTTGCTATGCAAATATCTAGCTAGTTAGTGAGCTGGCTAGCCAGCTTGCTATCTTAAGTCAGCTAGGTAAGTCAGTTGGCTAGCCAGGTGGCTGTATAGTTAGCCAGCTATTTAAGTCACTTGGCTAGCCAGCTGATTAGTTGTTAAGTCAGCTAGTTAAGTCACCTGGCAACCTGGTAACTAGCTAGATAAGACAGTTAAGTCTGTTGGCAATCCAGCTGGTTAGACAGTTAAAAAGCTAGTTAAGTCTGATGGCTAGCCATCTGGCTAGCTAGTTATTTCTGCTAGTTAATTCAGCTGGTTAGCTAGGAAGTCAGCTATATGTCAGCTAGTTATGTCAGCTATGTAGTTCGTTAAGTCAGCTAGTTAAGTCAGCTGGCTAGCTAGATAGCTATTTATGTAGCTAGCTAGTTAAGTCAGCTGACGGGCTAGGTAGCTAGCTGATTATGTCCGCTAGTTAAGTTAGCTGGCTAGCTAGTTAAGTCAGCAAGTTAAGCCAGCCGGCTAGCTAGTTAGGTAGTTAGTTAAGTAACCTAGTTAAGTCAGCTCAATAGACAGCTGGTCAGCTAGGTAGCTAGCTAGTTAAGTCAGTTGGCTATCCAGTTGTCTACCTAGGTACGTAGGAAGTTAAGTCAGTTGG
>NW_007036540.1:0-589 GCF_000164805.1 Carlito syrichta | reverse complement strand
CCCCCATGAGAAGAGACCTATTAAGCCATGTGGAAACTTGAATGGGGCTTTCCAAGTACACATGGGGGTGGTGACTTGTTGCAGTTAGTAGAGCTGCCACCAGGAGGTTATTAAGCAGTGGGGAAAAGGGGGGTGAGAAGTCTAGAGGCTGGGGTTAGGTGCCGTGGCCTTTGGCACCTGCCCCTTCTCTGAAGACAAAAGAAAAAGACCGGAGGCCGAAGTCAAGGTGCCATGGCCTTTGGCATCTGCCCCTTCTCCGAAGGTACAAGAGAAAGACTGAAGGTCAGGGTTAGGCGCCACGGCCGTAGATGCCAGCCCTTCCTTCCCAGATAAAGATGGAGAGCAAGAAGGAAGAGAAACTGACAGAACAGATTACAAAAAACAGGAGTAGTTAAACCAGCTGAGTCAGACTTTTGAGTTAGAGGGAAAGCAGGAATCAGAGTTGTAAGAGGAACAGGAGAGGACAAAGGAGTTGAAAACCTTCTTTATTTGTTTACAATTAAAAAAAAAATCCAGAATTTGCTCTGAACACTTGTAATTTATTTCTTAAAGGAGAATTCTAAAACAAACAAATAATAACAAGGTCATA
>NW_007036539.1:0-568 GCF_000164805.1 Carlito syrichta | reverse complement strand
TTATAGTTAGCTAACTATTTAATCAGGTAGTTAAATCAGCTAGCTAACTAGTTAAGTCAGCTAGTTAATTCACCTGGGTAAGTAGTAAGTCAGCTAGTTAAGCCATCCAGTAAGTCAGCTATCTAATTTTGTTAGCTGGGTAAGACAGTTAGCTAGGTAGTTAGCTAATGGGTTAAGTCAGCAGGGTGACTCAGGTAGTTAGCTAGTTAACTAATGGGTTAATTCAGCAGGTTGAGTCAGCTTGCTAGTTAGTTAGAAAATGGGATGAATCAACTGTTTGAGTAGTTAGCTATCAAGTTAAGTCAGCTGGATTAGTCAGCTAGCTAGCTAGTTAGCTAACGAATTAAGTCAGTTGGTTGAGTTAGCTAGCTAGCTAATTAGCTAACGAGTTAAGTCAGATGATTAACTCAGCGAGCTAGAATGTTAGATAACGAGTAAACTAACTACATAGCCATCTGGTTAAGTCAGCTAGCTAGCTAGGCAGCTAGCTATTTAAGTCAGCTTGTTAGCTAGGTAGCTAGGTAGTTAGTTAATTTCTTAAGTCAGTTGACTAGCTAGATAACTAGCT
>NW_007036538.1:0-704 GCF_000164805.1 Carlito syrichta | reverse complement strand
AAAGATGTTGCTCTAGTTTCAGTCCACATGCAGTGTAGAAGCAATTTTTTCCCCAAATCCTTACCAGCATCTGTTATTGTTTGTTTTATTAATGGTGGCCATCTTACAGGGTATATGTGGTATTTCAATGTGGTTTTCATTTGCATTTCTTTGATGATGAATGAGGCTGAGCACATTTTCCTGTGTCTGCTGGCTGCCCTTATCTCTTCTTATGTGATATATCCAATCATGTATTTTGCCCACTTACTAAAGGGACTATTTGTCTGTTTTTTTCTGAGTGTTTGAGTTTCTTGTAGATTATAGATGTTATGCCTTTGTCAGATCTATAGTTGGAGAATAGTTATTCCCATTCTGTGGGTTGTCTCCCTCCTCTTTTGTTGGTTTCTTTTATTTTACAGAAGTTTATTAATTTGATGAGATCCTACTTGTCTAACATACTTACTTCTTAAGGTATGGGCATTTAGGGTCCTGAAGAGGAATTAGTTCCCAGTTCCAGTTCCTATAAAGGTGTCTCCTGTGTTTTCTAAGATTATTATAATTTGGTGTTTTATGTTTAGGTCTTTGATCCATTTAGAGTTAATGTGTATTGTGATAGTTAGGGCTCCTGTTTTTTGTTTTTTTTTTTTGAGTTGGAGTCTCACTCTGTTGCCCAGACTAGAGTGCAGTGGCCGCTCCTGGCCATCGCAGCCTCGACCTGCTGGGCT
>NW_007036537.1:0-686 GCF_000164805.1 Carlito syrichta | reverse complement strand
AGAGCATTTATTCTTGTTTCAATTAGAGTGTTTGGAGTCCTGTACTCTGTAGAACCACATCTGTAATCACAAAGAAAATTGAAGACAAAAGGAGATGAAAAAATCATGGAAGAAGTTGGAGGAAGCTGTTCTGATGGCTGGTGGTTACTGCCTAAGAGGGTGGGAATATTTGGTATTTTGGAGATAGCTGCATAGAGAGGAAGGGATCTTTGCAAAGGTTGATAAAGGGGATGATTTTTCAAATTATTTGATTAGGGAGACCAGGGACAAGGAAGAGTTGCTAAATATGGTGGCAGGGCTTTGGTCGAGCAGGCAAAGCCATTAGAACCTTGTCTCTCAAAGTGTGGTGTTCAGGATAGCCCTGTCAGCATTTCCCAGGAATTAATGGGAAATATAAATTCTCAGTCATATTCCAGAGCTTTTGAATCAGAATCTCTGGGACTGGGGCCCAGCAGTCTGTAGTTGAACAATCTCTAGGTGATTGATATGCACATTCAAGTTCGAGAACCACTGCTCCAAGGTACAGATTTTTCCAATCTTATCTGGGCATTTGCAATTCCTTAGGAAGTTTCAAAAATAATAATGTCTGTGCTTTCCCTCCAGAGGTTCTGATTTAATTGGTCTGGTATGACCTGGGCATTGAGGTATTTTATAGCTTCCCAGGTGATTTTAATGGTCAGTCAGGG
>NW_007036536.1:0-1111 GCF_000164805.1 Carlito syrichta | reverse complement strand
ATGGTGTACACCCACCTCGTGAAATAATAAAGACTGCACAACAATCAAACACAAAAAATCCAGTGGTGGAAGCTGACAGACTCAGAAAAATGAGCACGGAAGGAGGGAGGGTGTTGCTCCCTCCCATGGGTCCCTTCATCCTCTGGTTGCTCCAATGGCATCAAAGATGGGTTCCTGGTTGCTGGGGGAGCTGACAAGCTTCCCTGAGTGCTCAGCCTATTTCGTTCCCAGGGGGCAGGTGAGGCAGCAGCTCCAAAATGGAACTCTGTGCAAACTTGTGATGACTCACTTAGGAATTGTGTCAAATTTTAAACTGTTTTTTAAAATCAACCACTGAATAATTGAAGGGGAAGAGATGCCCAATTGACATCCTGCACCAGACATCAGTTACCATGCCACATCCTCTCCTCCCAAGACAGGTGTCAAGGGTGAGAGTGGCTCCCACCCATGCGGCCCCCCACCCTGTCACCATCCCGGCACTCTCTTGCTGTCAGATTCCCATCTTGTCTCTTCTCCATCAGCCTCTCCTTCCAACAGAGAGTAAACATCCCTCCAAATAAATAATTGATAAAAACCGAACTTTTAGAAGTGGTGACCCTCAAATCTCACTTAGAAATTCTCGTTTTGACAAGATGTTTGCCAAAACTATTTCCCAATGTTTTTTTGGAAAACCACCAAAGTCTAAATTACCAGCAAAATAAAGTATAAATCAGAGGCCACATTTTTTCACAGTTAATGGCCTTGGGGAAAAGGTGAACAGTTTTAAAATAGTAAATGACGGATGAATCATCCAGTATATTCCACTGATGGTCGGAGTACTCGCTGTCATAATGAGTCCTGGTCTCCCACCCAGGCATCTTTCCCCTTGTGCTGTTCACACCGACAGGGGGCTCCATTCTGCCATGTTCAGATTCAAAAATAGAGTTCATATTTGAATGTGTAAAACCGCAAGACCAAAAAGATCACCTGGAAAACGCTAACACCCACATGGTCTGTTTTACCCCCAAGTTTTTACCAGATTCTACAAGAATGGTAATAGTGTCATGGCACAGTCTGCATCTTACGCTGAAAAAAAGCAAAATGAAACAAACACACAAACAAAAATATAGAA
>NW_007036535.1:0-777 GCF_000164805.1 Carlito syrichta | reverse complement strand
GGTTTTCAAGTTTGTTTCCATACAAGTGTACGTAGTAGTCTCTAATGATCTTTGTATTTCTCAGGGTCAGATGTGACTCATCTTTTGTATTTCTGATTATGCTTATTTGTTTTTTTTCTCGTTTTTTCTTGGTCAGTCTAGCTAGGGGACCATCAATCTTGTTTACCCTTTCAAAGAACCAGTTTTTTGTTTCATTGATTTTTTTGTATTATCTTTTTGTCTTCTATGTCCTGGATTTGGGCTTTTATTTTGGTGATCTGGATTCTTCTGCTGAAATTAGGGTTTTTGTGGTCTTGCTTTTCCAGCTTCTTTAGGTGGCTTGCTAGGTTTTCAATTTCTGTTCCTTCCATTTTCCTCATGTGTTTGTAGGGATATAAATTCCCCTCTTATTGCAGCTTTTAAGGCATCCCAGAGATTTTGGAAAGATGTTTCTTTATTTTCATTTGTTTCCAGGTATCTTTTGATCTCTATTTTGATGTCATCATTGACCCAGGAGTTATTTAGCATCATGCTGTTTAGTGTCCATGTCTTTGTGGGTTTTGGGGGGACTTTCTTGGTGTCAATGTTTATTTTTATTCCACTGTGGTCCGAGAAAGTGCATGGTAGAATTTCAGTCCTTTTAAATTTGCTTATACTTGATTTGTGTCCAATTATGTGGTCGATCTTAGAATATGTTCCATGTGGTGATGAGTAGAATGTGTATTCTGTGGTCTTTGGATGGAGTGTTCTATAGGTATCAATTAAGTCCATTTGGTCCAGAGTCTCATTGAGGTTCCG
>NW_007036534.1:0-495 GCF_000164805.1 Carlito syrichta | reverse complement strand
CCCTCGCCCCTATAGTTTCCCAGTACTGTCAGTCATTTTCTTATAGTATTACATTGGATGTTCAAGGTCCATTATATGAGTGAGAACATGTGATACTCGGATCTTTGTTTCTGTGAGAGGTCACTCAGTATTATTGACTCTAGTTCCATCCAGGTTGCAGCGAAATTCATGATTTTGTTCTTTTTTATGGCTGTGTAGTATTCTTCATGTATATGTACCACATTTTAAAAATCCAGTCCTCTTTTGATGGGCAGCATGGTTGTTTCCAGGTTCTTGCTATTGTGAAGAACGCTGCGATAAACATACGTGTGCAGGTATCTTTTTTATAGAGTGATTTGAGTTCTTCAGGGTATATTCCCAGTTGGGGGATTGCAGGGTCATATGGAAGGTCGATTTTTAGAGCTTTTAGGAATCGCCACACTGCTTTCCACAGAGGTTGCACTAGTTTACACTCCCACCAGCAGTGTAGAAGTGTTCCCTTTTCACCACACCCTG
>NW_007036533.1:0-768 GCF_000164805.1 Carlito syrichta | reverse complement strand
CTGATTAACTATCTGAAATAACCTAGCTAGCCATCTGTCTAGCCATCTGACTTAACTAGCTTTTAACCCAGGTAGTAAGTGGCTAGCTAACTGACTTAACGAGGTTACTTAACTAGCTAGCCAAATGACTAGCTGACTTAACTAGCTGACTTAACTAGTTGATTAACAAGTTAGGCAGCCAGCCAGTCAGGTAACTAAAGTAGCTGACTTAACTATCCAACTAGCTAGCCAGCTGACTTAACTAACTCTGTACCTATCTAGCCTCCTGTATAACCAGCTGACTTAACTAGGTCACGAATTAGCTAGCCAGTTGGCTAGCCAGCGTACTTAACAAGCTGTCTTAACTAGCTGGCCTGCTTCTAGCCATTTGAACTTACTAGCACGTTTCTTAACTATCCAGCTGGCTATCCAACTGAATTAACTATGTGACTTATCAAGCTTGCCAGGTGTCTAGCCAGCTGACTTAAATAACAAGCTACCTAGCTAACCAGCGGGCTGGTCAGCTGACTTAACTACGTGATTTAACTATCTAGCCAGCTGGCTAAACAGATAACAAAACTAGTTATCTACCTAACTAGCCAGGTGGCTAGCAAGCTTATTTAACTAGCTGACTTAACTAGCTAACCAGCTGGTTAGCAAGCTGACTTAATTGTCTAGCTACCTAGCTAGGCAGCAGGCAAGCCAGCTGACTTTACTAGAGGAAATAACTAAAGAGCCAGCTGGCTAACCCTCTTACATAACTAACTTTTTACCTAGCTAGGTAGCTGG
>NW_007036532.1:0-752 GCF_000164805.1 Carlito syrichta | reverse complement strand
ATCAAGAGGTAATCGGTCTCTTTGTCTTTTTGGCTCATCTAATTTTTTGGAAATCTCAGAGTACCAAACAGCACACAGGCAGGAAAAGCCACATGGGCTTGTCAATGAGCCACTCAACTCAAATCGTAAGAGATAGGTTGGTGTGAAATTTCAGTTATGAAGTCAGTGTAGCACCAGCCTTCTGATAATGTGTGTGCTTCATGAGAGTAGACACGTGTGTTGGCTAAATTTCCCAAGTCTCTTCTACTATGCTTTAGGGTCAGCCATGAGTCCACTTCATATGCATTTCTATCATAGTCATCTTAAAACAACAGATTCTCTTTTCATAACAAGAATGATCAACATAAAGGAGAAATGCTGTGCATGATGATACACGGAACAATGACACAAGGTCATCCTATGATCACAAGACACTGAGTGAAGTAAAGACTAATGACACCACTGGATGGAAATCAGTGGGAAAATCCAAAGTTTGCTTACTGAAAATAAGTAAAGAAGTCTTTTATTCTCAGTGAAGTGTTCTAATGCTTTCAAATATATCTTCCATGTTATTTCCCATAATTTAAAAGAAGGCCAATCCTGTCAAACTTTCCCATTTTCTTTCTTGCTGCTCCTCCCTATTTCTTCAACCACAGTGCATCGAAGTCCGCATTGTCAAGTAATTCGAAGCTCTGTCCTGATTAATTAACCTACATAGGAGTTCAAACATCGACTGAAGTTCTATTGCAGAATAGCATAGAATAATAATAGAG
>NW_007036531.1:0-724 GCF_000164805.1 Carlito syrichta | reverse complement strand
CAAAATATAAAGGAAAATATTTTTTCTGTATAGGGCTTTGATGTTTACATATGTCCATTCATTTTGGGCATGCACATTTTATTTGAAAATTTTAAGATGGGCCGGGCTCAGTGGCCCAGTCTGTAATACCAGCACGTTGGGAGGCCAAAGCGAGTAGATTGCCTGAGCCCGCGGGTTCGAGACCAGCCTGGGCAACTTGGTGAGACGTCGTATTTACAATAAATGAAAAAAATTAGTTGGACGTGGTCGTGCACACCTGTAGTTCCAGCTACTTGGAAGTCTGAGGCGGAAGGATTGCTGGAGCCCAGTAGGTCAACTCTGATGGCTCTGGGAGCTTGACACTGCACTCCAGCCTAGGTGATGGAGTGAGATCCCAACTCAAAAAAAAAAAAAAGAAAAGAAAAAGAAAGAAAATTTTAAGATATTTGTCCTTCTATGACAGTTATAAACATCAGCTCCACTTTAATAGCCTTAAGAAACTAGACAATTAAAGCTAAAACATTTATTGAAATTGTTATACCCTAAAGTCCTAAATCCAAGAGACTACCAAAGAGCCAGCTCCGATGCAAACACACGAGGGTCTTTATTCAGGCTCGAGTCTGGTCTCACGTCTGTAACCGGTGCAGTGGTACAGGAACAAGAGCTCAGACCTAGTAGAGCAAGTAGTTTATATACACAGTTACGAGGGAGGTTCTGGGCATGACCGGCTTTTCCTAGGCTTGAG
>NW_007036530.1:0-712 GCF_000164805.1 Carlito syrichta | reverse complement strand
AAGGGACAAGAAATTGACCTACCATGTGACCCTGTATTTCCCCTGGTGGGAACAAACCTGGAGGAACTCAGATCTTTTACAGAAAGATATCTGCACAAGCATGCTTATTGCAGCTCTAATCACATTTGAAAAAAACCTAACACCAACCATGTCGCCTTCAAAGCTGGAATGGATAAAATGAATGTGGAACATACACAAAATGGAATGTTATGCATCCCTGACAAGTGACAGGTATAAGGATTTTGCAGAAAGCTTGATGAATATGAATTAGGTCATTTTCCGTGAATTATCACTATAACAAAGAATAGAGATCCAAATGTTCTCCCTCCTGAGCTGCACTTGATCGATTAGAGTGCTAGAAGAAAGTGATTGGCAGTAGTAGAAAACGGTTTTGGGGTAGGGGTGGGATTGGCTGTGGAGTTATATTGTTAACGGAGGGAGGGGCAGACTTCACCATCCAGGGACCATGCATAATCAATGTTTGAATATCTAACTCTGAATTGTACCCCATATTGTGCAACAATTAAAATAAAATAAATACATAAATAAAAGCTGTAAAACGTGCAACTGACTGTATTTGCTTTCTTCTATTTTTTTTTTTTTAACTTTTTTCATCTAAAGATAGTTGCAGTCCAGGGTTGGGGATAGAAATGTTCCTTTGAAGGGATTGATTTCTACGAAGGGCGCACGACTCCCATTATAACTTCCTTTG
>NW_007036529.1:0-768 GCF_000164805.1 Carlito syrichta | reverse complement strand
TGTAAAATAATAGTCAGTTGCACATTTACAGCTTTATTTAATTTATTATTAGATGTGGGATACAATCAGAGTTAGATATACAAACATTGATTATGCAGTGTCCCTGGTTGATGACTTATGGTCTGCCCTCCATTTGCAGTATCCCTCCACTTCCAATCTAACCCCTCCCCCTAAAAAGATTTCCACTACCGCCAATCACTTTCCTATAGCACTATAATTGATCAAGTTCATTTCATCGGGGAGAACATATGGAACTCTGTTCTTTGTTTCTGTGATAAATCACTGAGAATGACCTACCTTATAGCCATCAAAAGTTCTGCAAAATCCATATATCTGTCTTTTTTTATGGCTGCATATTATTCCATTGTGTGTATATACCACATTTATATTATCCATTCCAGGTCTGATGGGCAACATGGTTGGTACCATGTTTCTTGCAATTGTGATTAAAGCTGCAAGAAACATACTTGTATAGATATCTTTTTGGTAAAATGATTTGGGTTCCTCAAGGTATATTCCCTACAGGGGAATTACTGAGTCACATGGTGGGTCAGTTTCTTGTCCTTTAGAAACCACCACAGTGTTTTCCAAAGATGTTGCTCTAGTTTTTAGTCCACATGCAGTGTAGAAACATTTTGTTTTCCAAATCCTCACCAGCATCAGTTGTTGTTTGTTTTATTAATGATGGTCATTCTTACAGGGGTTATGTGGTATTTCAATGTGGTTTTCATTTGCATTCCTTTGATGATGAGTGAGGCTGAGCACATG
>NW_007036528.1:0-806 GCF_000164805.1 Carlito syrichta | reverse complement strand
CCAGTGGAAAATGTAGGTAGTTAACTAGTTAAATTAGCTGGCTAGCTATCGGGCTAGCTAGTTATGTCAGCTAGTTAAATCAACTGGCTGTATAACTGTCTAGCTAGGTAGCTAGGTAGTTAAATCTGCTGGATAGCCAGTTAGCTACTTTGTTAAGTCAGGCAGTTAAGTTAGCTGGCTAGGCAACTGGCTAACTAGTTAGCTAGGAAATAAAATCACCTGGATAGACAGCTGGCCAGCTCGTTAAGGCAGCTTGTTTAGTCAGCTGGCTAATCAGTTGGCTAGCTAGTTAAATCAGCTCGTTAAATCAGTTGTCTAGCCAACTGGCTATCTAGTTACAAAGTTTGTTACATGAGATGTGTAGCCGTCTGTCTCACTAGTTATTTCAGCTAGTTAAGTCAGCTGAGTATCTAGGCAGCTAGCTAGTTAAGGTAGCTTTATTTGTCAGTTAACTAGCTAGTTAAGTTAACTAGTTAAGTCAGCTAGCTATATGATAGCTAGCTAGGTAGATAGAAAGTTAAATCAGCTATTTAAGTCAGCTGGCTAGCTAGGTAGCTAGCGAGTTAAGTCAGCTATTTAAGTCAGCTGGGTAGCTAGTTGTCAGTTAGTTAAGTCAGCTGGAGAGCCAGCTGCCAAGCAGGATAGATAGCTTTAAGTGAGTTGGCTAGCCAGCTGACTAGCTAGTTAATTCACGGACATAACACAGCTCGCTGTTCAACAGGATAGCTAGGTAGTTGGGTAGTTAAGACAGCTTGCAAGCCAGTGAGCTAAGTAGGTATGTAGCTAGTTAAGTAAGCTGGATGGGC
>NW_007036527.1:0-498 GCF_000164805.1 Carlito syrichta | reverse complement strand
TGAAAATGTAGACTCAATATTATCAAGACTAAATAGCTTTCTCAAGGTTAGATCTAGCTGAAGCTAGAATTTAAACATTAGTTTACTCAATCCAATCATTTACTATTTCAGTGAAATCTGCAAGAACCTTATATATTTCTAGGGTGGGTTGTGATTCACAGTTTATTTTTTTCTTCATTTTCAGTCATATATATATAGAGATAGATAGATGATAGATAGATAGATAGATAGATAGATAGATAGATAGATAGATAGATCTTATTATATCGGAGCTGGATGGAGACCAGATAAATTTTTAGCAGTTGTCAAAACTAGCAAAGATTTGCTAAAAAATAACATAACTTACTTCGTTCTTATTATTTAAAAAGTTAATATAGAGGATAAAATAGCCAGAATTTCCATGTTGGCATTTTCCATCTAAATTCTTAAACTTAAGAGAAGTCTCCACAGGATTTGATCTAGTACTTATACTATTTATTTTCAAAAGATGCTGTCTTA
>NW_007036525.1:0-807 GCF_000164805.1 Carlito syrichta | reverse complement strand
TCTCTTCAGATCCCTCAATACCCATAATTTAAAAAGAATGTTAGACACTTGGGATCGTACCAAACAAATTAACTTCTCCAAAATACAAGACACCATCAAAATACCAAGCACACAGCCCCCGAATGGGACAGACTATTCTCCAGCTATGTATCTGACAACGTGATAACATCTGTGAGCTACAAGAAAATCAAACAGTCAGAAAAAGAGACAAACAATCCCGTTAAAAAGTGGCAAAAATACATGATTGGACACTTCAAATAGAAGAGATGTGGGAAGCCAGGAGACACATGAAATCGTGCTCAGCCTCACTCATCATCAGAGAAATGCAAAGGAAAACCACATTGAACTACCACTTAACCCCTGTAAGAACGGCCTTCATTAATAACACAAAAAATATCAGATGCTGGAAAAGAGTTGGGGGAAAAAAAATGCTTCTGCACTGCATGTGGACTGAAAAGTAGAGCAACATCTTTGGAAATCAGTGTGGCGGTTTCTAAAGGGACAAGACATTGACCTACCATGTGACCCTGTAATTCGCCTGTAGGGAATAAACCTGGAGGAACTCAGATCTTTTACAGAAAGATATCTGCACAAGCATGCTTATTGCAGCTCTAATCATATTTGAAAAAAACCTGATACCAACCATGTCGCACTACAAAGCTGGAATGGATAAAATGAATGTGGAATGTTATGCATCCCTGACAAGGGACAGGTATAAGGATTTTGCAGAAAGCTTGATGGATATGAATTAGGTCATTCTCCGTGAATTATCACGGAAACAGAGAATAGAGTTCCAAATTTCTCCCT
>NW_007036524.1:0-707 GCF_000164805.1 Carlito syrichta | reverse complement strand
ACATTTTAAAATCCAGTCCTCTTTGATGGGCAGCATGGTTGTTTCAGGTTCTGCTATTGTGAACAATGCTGCGATAAACATAAGTGTGCAGGTATCTTTTTTATAGAGTGATTTGTGTTCTTCAGGGTATATTCCCAGTAGGGAGATTGCAGGGTCATATGGAAGGTCAATTTTTAGAGCTTTTAGGAATCGCCACACTGCTTTCCACAGAGGTTGCACTAGTTTACACTCCCACCAACAGTGTAGAAGTGTTCCCTTTTCACCACACCATCCCCAGCAGCTGTTATTTTTTGAGTTGTTGATAATTGCCATTCTGACTGGAGTTAGGTGGTATCTCAGTGTGGTTTTGATTTGCATCTCCCGGATGATTAGTGAGGTTGAGCATTTCTTCATGTGTTTGTTGGCTGCTCGAATGTCTTCTTTTGTGAAGTGTCTGTTCATATCTTTTGCCCATTTTATAATGGGTTGTTTGTTTTCTTCTTTTCAGTACATTTCAGTTCCTTGTAGATCCAGGATGTTAAGCTTTTGACAGACCTAGAGTTGGCAAATACTTTTTCCCAGTCTGTAGGCTGTCTCCCTGCTCTCTTGATGGTTTCTTTGGCTTTGCAGAAGCTTGTCAGTTTAATAAGGTCCCATTTGTCTATCTTCTCTCTTAAGTCCTGTGGGTTTCGGGTTTTGTACAGGAATTGGATGCCAGTTCTGATTTC
>NW_007036523.1:0-334 GCF_000164805.1 Carlito syrichta | reverse complement strand
TGACTTGGAGTCTCACTCAGTCGGCCAGACTGGAGTGCAGTGGCCGCTCCCGGCCACCGCAGCCTCAACCTGCTGGGCTCTGGCAATCCTTCTACCTCAGCCTTCCAAGTAGCCGGAATTACAGGCATGCGCTACCACACCCGGCTGATTTTTCAATTTATTGTAGAGATGAGGTCTCGCTGCCCAGACAGGTCTCGAACCCACCGGCTCAGGCAATTCACTCACCTCAGCCTCCCAAAGGTGTGGGATTACAGGTTGAGCCACTGAGCCCGGCATGCACTCTATTCTATAGTAAGTAAATATGTATTTTCAGATTTCTCAATGAGTTTGTATT
>NW_007036522.1:0-697 GCF_000164805.1 Carlito syrichta | reverse complement strand
AATTTGACAGATTCTCTTGGATTTCAAAGTACACAATCATGTCATCTGCAAAGAGACATAACTTGACTTCCTCTTTTCCTATTTGGGTATCCTGATTGCCTTCTCTTCTCTGATTGCTATAACCAGAATTTCCAATACTATATTGAACAGGAGGGGTGAGAGTGGACATCCTTGTCTTGTTCCAGTTTTCAGGGGAAATGGTTCCAATTTTTGTCTGTTTAGGAGTATGCTGGCTGTGGGTTTCTCATAGATGGCTTTTACTATTTGGAGTTATCTTCCCCATATGCCTAGATGTTTTTATCAAGAAGTGGTGCTGGATTTTTATCAAAAGCTTTTTCTGCATCTAATGATATAATCATGTGGTTTTTGTTTTGACATCTGTTGATGTATTTAATTACATTTATAGTTTTACAAATGTTGAACCAGCCTAGCATCACAGGGATGAAGCCTATTTGGTCATGATGGATGATTTTTGAGATGTGTTGTTGAATCTGGTTTGCTAGGATCTTGTTGAGAATTTTAGCCTCTATTTTCATCAAAGATATTTTCCTGTAGTTTTCTTTCTTTGTTGGGTCTTTACCTGGCTTGTGTATCAATGTGATTTTAGATTCATAAAATGATTTGGGGAGAGTTTCATCTTTTTCAATCACCTGGAATACCTTCAGTAGGAATGGTATCAGCTCCTCCTTAAATGTGT
>NW_007036521.1:0-557 GCF_000164805.1 Carlito syrichta | reverse complement strand
AGGAAAATGCAGTCACTCTCGCGCAGCCCTTGCAGAATAAGTGTAGACGGCCTCTGTGAGGGCTTTTTCATGCAATGTGCATCTTCCCCGGGGAAGGAGCTTTTCAAAATGTGCAGCGCTCTTTAGCAGGCTATCTATGTTATTATCACTTGGTGCATACTGCAACACATGAGTCTGAGTCTCGCGGTTTCTTCTCATAAGGACTTCGGCTGTGCAGAGCGCCTCTGTTTGAACTAAGAGTTCTCTCATGGGACACGCTATGCCCATGTGCAGCTTTACGCTGCCACCCAGGGGGCGATGGGAACCCCACAGTGGAGCAAGAAGGCATTACATGGTGAATTCCCTGGGTGCATTCTGAAATGTTTCTCCCTTTCAAATTTTTGTGTGGGAGGATACACAATTGCTTTGCCAAACGCATTGACGGAAAAGAGCTGACTGCCTTGGTGGTGCTTGCTTTGAATGTCCGTCTCCCTAGGAAAGAGCTGTGTGAGAAGTGTGCTGCACTGTGAGGTTCTGGCAATGAGTGTGCGTGCTGTCATTCCTCTTTCCCACTTGTT
>NW_007036520.1:0-505 GCF_000164805.1 Carlito syrichta | reverse complement strand
GGATAGCTGTTTGGACTTACTATCAACCCTAAATTTGTAGATACAATTACCAAATAGATCACGGTCATTCATTTATCTATTTTAATATTTATTTGTATAGACAGGTTCTGGCTATGTTGCCTGGGATGATCTCAAACTCCTGGCTCAATTGATCTTCCTGTCTTGGCTTCCAAAACTGCCGGGATTACAGTCATCCTGTACTATTTGTAAATTTAATCAACCAATCATTTTCTCAACATAGATGGGACACTTTCTCTGACTCCCTGAGTTAAAAATTCCTTCCCCATGTTCCCAAGTACCCAGGCCCTGGATGCTAACTTTATCATACAGCATTAAACTGCTTGTCTTGTTCCTTCTCTCCCACTGACCAGTAGCAAATTCATTGTGTTGTTCATCTTTGTATCCCTACCAACTAGGGCTAGTGCCTGCAGTAGCAGACCTATTCAAATTAAGCAAATCCAAACAAACATGAAACCCCCACTTAACTGAAGGAAGGACATAGAAG
>NW_007036519.1:0-552 GCF_000164805.1 Carlito syrichta | reverse complement strand
CAATAAGCCTTTAATCTTAACTCCTTATATACATATGTATTCTAGAGGTCTAGGGTTAGTAACCTCCTGAACCCAAAAAACAACATCGCTAGAGTCAAATCCAGAGTTACCTCTATGCAGGTTAGTTAATTTTACCTGCTTTGTGATAAGGCAGGAGCAGCAACTGGGCTATTCTCTGACCTTTGTTAAACTGCATAGTTTTGCTAGGGGGAGCAACAAGCACCTGGATTTCTCTTGTGTAATCCGAATCCACCACTCCAGAAATAATGGAAATTCCTTGTAAAGACAAGGAACTTCTGCTTAATATTACACCCACTATTCCTTCTGGGAGAGGGCCCTTCTCCCACAGGAATTGGTGTTACTGGAATGTCCGGAGTTAATATTGTTGTGGTGGAGGAGCACAAGTTCACTCTCAGGGGTGGCTCGTAGTTGATTTAAAAGATCACCATTTTTATGAAATTTAGATAAGTATTCTCTAGCTTAATGAAAGCCTTTTTGGCAATTGGAACTCAAAGGGTTTTAGTCGAGTAGACCCAGTAAATGGTGACAATG
>NW_007036518.1:0-1142 GCF_000164805.1 Carlito syrichta | reverse complement strand
TTGATAAAGGGCATGCGACAGAATAAATTAAGTCATTCAAATATGTTTTCAGATTCTTTAGTACCCAAGTAACAAAAGCATTCAGAGACACACCCAGACTGCTGGGGTAAATTCTATCACTGTATAAATATACATGGCTATTCATTTTGTTTTGTGCTTCTTTGTGCTTAGGGTGGGGGCAGGAGTATGCCTCCAATAACCCATCTCCTACCTATCACCTATTCTACCAGGCCCATCCTAAAATTCACTTCCTTAAAATGGCTTCCAAATCCCTCTCCTATCTAATCACAATTTAAGTTTCACTTGTATCACAGTTCTTGCTGAAAGAAGTTTTGGGGGCACCCAGTAACAACTCCACGCCAGTCTGAACTGAGAGATTTATTAAAGGGGCAGATGAAGGGACTGTAACCAAGGAAGGACAAGAGAGAGAGAGAGAGAGAGAGAGTAAGAGAGTAAGAGAGTGGTGGGGACAGAGAGAGAAAGCAAGGGGGGGAGAGAGGGCGAGAGAGTGTGAGAAAAAGCAAGAGAGGAGAGAGTGAGTGAAAGAGGGGGAGAGAGGGTGAGAGAGAGTGAAAGAGAAAGAGTAAGAGAGAGAGAGAGAGACAGAGAAGCGGCCGGCAGGGATTATGAGCCTCCCATAGGGAACAGGCAGACTAAACGGGGCATCCCCCGAAGAGTCAGCTGTTCAAGAAGTGTGACTATGGCAAAGTCTGTCATCACAGAGCTTTGGCATAGCCTGGGTTCTCCTGGAGAACCGAGGGGGTCAAGGCACCCAGCGCTGGGATTTTCGGAAACAGACAGAGAGCACTTGACCGAGGCAGTGGGTAGGGAGTGTAGTCGCAATTCCTGCCGGTCAAACAGGGCTGAATATGGGGCAACAGACATGAAACCTCCGAGGTTTATTGTTGCCTGACAGATACAAACTGCTGTGGGTTAGCAGCCGTGGGGCCCCGGGCCCGCTACAAACTGCAGTCGCGGGAGTTTTTAAAGTTTGAGAAAGATAAAGGAGAAGAGGAAGCCTTTAGGGTCTGCGGTGATCGTAAAAGGTCATAAAAGCCGAGGTGGGTGTGTCCCCCCTTGCCCAGGTGCCGGGGGGGGGGGTTAAAGTCTTTCCTTCCAGAGTTCTCTGGAAAGTTTTTACT
>NW_007036517.1:0-771 GCF_000164805.1 Carlito syrichta | reverse complement strand
CCAGTCCTCTTTTGACGGGCAGCATGGCTGTTTACAGGGTTCTTGCTATTGTGAACAATGCTGTGATAAACATGTGTGTGCAGGTATCTTTTTTATAAAGTGATTTGTGTTCTTCAGGATATATTCCCAGTAGGGGGATTGCAGGGTCATATGGGAGGTTGGTATTTAGAGCTCTTAGGAATCGCCACACTGCTTTCCACAGAGGTTGCACTAGTTTACACTGCCACCAACAGTGTAGAAGTGTTCCTTTTTCACCACACCCTCTCCAGCAGCTGTTATTTTTTGACTTGTTGATAATTGCCATTCTGACTGGGGTTAGGTGGTATCTCAGTGTGGTTTTGATTTGCATCTCCCTGATGATTAGTGAGGTTGAACATTTCTTCATGTGTTTGTTGGCTGCTCGGATGTCTTCCTTTGTGAAGTGTCTGTTCATATCTTTTGCCCATTTTATAATGGGGTTGTTTGTTTTTTTTCTTTTCAGCACATTTGAGTTCCTTGTAGATCCAGGATGTAAAGCCTTTGTCGGACCTGGAGTTGGCAAATGCTTTTTCCCAGTCTGTAGGCTGTCTTCCTGCTCTCTTGATGGTTTCTTTGGCTTTGCAGAAGCTTGTCAATTTAATAAGGTCCCATTTGTCTATTTTCTCTCTTATGAGCTGTGGGTTTCGTGTTTTGTTCAGGAATTGGATGCCAGTTCCGATTTCCATGAGAGTATTTCCTTCATTTTCTAAGGTTCTTATGGTTTGAGATTTTACATTTAGGTCTCTGATTCAT
>NW_007036516.1:0-746 GCF_000164805.1 Carlito syrichta | reverse complement strand
GAAACACAATGCTTGAGATAGTTTTTTTTCATAATTTTGAGAACCTTCAAAATTCACCCAAATTAAGTTAAATATTTTTATGCTCATTCTGCAAGAAATCCACAAACTTTTAGATTAGAGGTTCTTGAAGCTGTTAGTTCATATGCAGATTTTTTTTATCTGTATTCTTCTTGAGAGAGATTTCAGAGTTCTCATCAGATCCCAGATAGATCTAGAGTCTTAGGCAACTTTGTTTGATTTATTTTTCAAAATAATTTAAAGTTTAGTTTTTAAAATGTAAATTTTAAATTGATAAGTTGATGTGCAATTCACAGAAAAAAGGTAAAAGGAAATTTCAGTATCGCTAGGTATTACTGTTTTGAAATCTAACATTTACCATATCTAGAGGGTCAATAATTTTATCAAAATACTATCAAAATTATTGTTCATTAGGGAAGATTTTTAAATGTACTGTTTTTATTATATTAGGCATGCATTATGTCAACTTTGCATCTCACTGTAAATGTAGACATTAAAAATATTTTATATATAAGATAATCTCTCAGATGATTATTTTTGTTTCATTTTATTCTTATATTCATTCAACAAACACTTGAGTCTAGATTATATGATCAATATTAGATATACAAAGTAGAATAAGACATGATTTTTATCTTCAAACAGGTTAAAAAGAATATATTTAGATGGATACAAACAAATTAATATGCTAAGAAGAAAAATAAACAGAGAAGAGAGTTGGTGGTTGG
>NW_007036515.1:0-898 GCF_000164805.1 Carlito syrichta | reverse complement strand
AGTGGGTAGTTAGGGCAAGGGAATACTTGATTAAGGGTATGTAATTTCAGCTAGATTGAAGGATTGGGTTCTGGTTGGCACATTGTACAGCATGGTGTCCATAGCTAATAATAATCTGCTATAGCCCCTTTCCTTGTGGTTTCACTTTCTTCTATTACAACTCCTCATGGTTAACTGTGGTTTCAAAATTTAAATAAAAAATTCAGAAATAAACAGTTCACTGTTTTTAAATTGCACATTGTATTGAACAGCATAATGAAATCTCTTACCAATCTGCTCCTTCGTGAATGGGACATAAATCATCACATTGTCCAGTGTATCATGCTGTAGATACTACCTGCATATTCATCACTTAGTAGCTGTTGAGATTATCGAGTCACCTGTTCTGGTATCACAGTTCAAGTAACACTTATTGGACTTAATAATGGCCCCCAAATGCAAGAATAGTAATGTCGGCATTTCTGTTATGTAAGAGAAGTCATATAGTTGTATTTATTTTATTTTTTATTTTGGAAGGTTTTCTGTTCTTTTTATTTTTGTTTAATTTCTTTTCATTTTATTTTAAAGATGTGGGGTACAATTCAGGATTAGGTATACATATAACACCATAGGTAAAGTTTGGGCCTCCCTTTGGTCCCCACTTTGCCTGGTTTGAGATCAGGAACCCTTATTAATGTTATGTTCCCTCCCTCCCCTCGCAGTTTCTGGCTACTGACAATTCCTTTCTTTTTTTTTTCAGTTGGAGTCTCACTCTGTCGCCCAGACCTTCTGGGCTCCATTGATTCTTCCGCCTGAGCCTTCCCAGTAGCCAGAATTACAGCCATGCACTACCATGCCCGGCTGATTTTTTGATTTATTGTAGAGATTAGGTTTCGCTGCCCAGGCGGGTCTCGAACCG
>NW_007036514.1:0-734 GCF_000164805.1 Carlito syrichta | reverse complement strand
TTCTATCAAAGGGACTTGCCACAGATGTTTTCACTCTCTACCAAAGTCTTTATTGTTGATTTATTAGCTTGAGTATGGTGGGTTCACCCTTTCTCTG
This sequence comes from Carlito syrichta, assembly GCF_000164805.1. Lineage (NCBI taxonomy): Eukaryota > Metazoa > Chordata > Mammalia > Primates > Tarsiidae > Carlito > Carlito syrichta. Next base: position 637 of record NW_007036514.1, on the reverse strand, counting down.
CAGTTCATACTGCCATCTCAGTGTACCAGATCACTTGATAGGGTCTTTCCCAGCTATTTGAAGTTTAGTCTCTTTCCAGGTATACTTTGGAAGAGTCTTAACCCCAGAGGTTTCTCCCCTTGTAATAACTTGATTACTTTTTAATTCATTTTTTGCATATTATAAACTCTTCACAGACTCTTCACAGGCTTGTTTAGCATTCATACAAAGCCTATACATCCAAAAGTTTTCAAGAATTTGACACACATTGCTTGGGCTTCACAGTGGCTTCCATTATGCAATATAGTCATTAGTTCCCTCATAATTGTTTTGTTAACTGTGTCTCTTCCATCAATGAAGATCCACTTCCCTTTTTTATTTGGAGCAGTCCTTAAATTTTAATTTATTCTCTCTTTTTCAGTGAAACCTGGTTTTATGGTGATTACAGTCAGTTTAGAGGTGAGATTTAGGAGCTTAATTCAACTTTTAAGGCAGCCTCTTTAGATATTTTATCAGCTAGCCTATTACCAGCTGCTTCAAAGAAACTTCCCCTTTGATGAACATTTCCATGTACTATGATGAGAAGTAATAAATTCTCCAAGATTTATTTAATTAATTTTCCTTGGACTAATTCCTTTCTTTTACTATTTATAAATCA
>NW_007036513.1:0-829 GCF_000164805.1 Carlito syrichta | reverse complement strand
CTTTGATCCCTTGTCTACACACACTGAGAGCTGACAGTCGCTGCATGGCCGCCCCTCTTCATTTGTCAGACAGAGTCTGTGGGTGCACATGAGCAGGCAGCTACACCTGTACTTGAGAATTTACATCGCCTTGCTCAGGGATGGCATTGATTATGGATGGGTGAAATACAAGCACAAACTCTTTAAAAACTGAATGATGGAAGCCTTCAGGAACATGGCAGAAAAACAAATACATACAAGTGCCGCTGGCACAGCGATTTTACCTCTGCCCCTGAGCAATCATCTGATGATATTAAATTATGAGCCCTGGAAGTCCTCGTGCCACTGCCTTGGTTCACATTGGAGGCATAATCAAAATTTTCTGGTTAATTAAGGGGAGGTTTATAAAATACTTAGGTTGTGTATAAGCATGCGATTTGTGTCCTTCTACACTGGGGGCAATTCGCATCCTTCCACACTGGGGATGGCATCCTCAAGGCACTCCAGGCCTGGATATCATGGCCTGTTCCTCTGCCCAGTATCTGAGGGAGGATTCGCTCTACCTGCAGTGCTCAAGGGAGCACCATCTCCAGGCAGCCCAGGCACTCACTCCTGCCCTCCTGTGCTTCTGGACCTTTCCTTCAGGGTTTTCCCTGGAGTCGCTCCAGGCATGTCCTCCCACCACCTGCCTCAGCTTGTCCTGCCTGCAGTGCCATGCTCACTGCAGTCCCTGCAGCCCCATCCCCTTGGGGCAATTAAGGTGCACTATTCTAACCTGGGGTCAATGGGGGGGGATGCCTGGCCCTGCTTGGCACGATGGTGCAGGCTGGACACCCAGGAACTGGGGCCT
>NW_007036512.1:0-787 GCF_000164805.1 Carlito syrichta | reverse complement strand
CAGGGCACGCAGAGGAGTGCACCAGAGTTGAGGGTAGGGGATCCACGGTGAAAGGCGGCTTCACCCTGTGTCTCCCCCTCAAGTACAATGACGATGACCCAGGGGTGCGCGGGCAGCAGGAATTCAAACCCAGCTGGTGCTCACGCAAAGCCCCTTGCCGGTTATGGAGCCGGAGCCCAGAAAGTTGCGCTCCAGCCAGGGCAGGAAAATCCAAACTCAAAGCCGTTGGGGCACCCGGCACAGGACCGGCCAGATTCGCCAACCGGATAGGAGACCTTTAAGAAAAACATTCTTAGTTGGTAAAGTGGGCAAAACGCGTATCCAACCTTTCTTTTTATTTTATTTATTTATTTATTCTTTTATCCAACCTTTCAAAACAATCACATACATGGCACTTACAAGTGGATTTCTCATGGAACCACTGGGGATTCGCCAAAGGCCTATATTTAGCTCTTTACTTCCTTTAAGTAAATGTTTTGTAGTTCTTAGGGTAGTGTTTATTTATGCCTTCCCGGCGCAGCCCCCGGATCCGGAAGCGACTGGGAAAGAGCCGCAGAGGCTTGCGGGGGCTGCAGCCCGAGTGGAGAATGAGCGGAGGGAACCGAGTCATCGCTGCGGAGCTGACCCTGTTCTCGGCATGGGGGTTTTAAGAAAGGAGACGGGGAGGCTATCGCTGCAGGAGCCACTGTCCTGGTCAATTAACCTTTGCACAACCGAGAAGCGGCTCGGTAGCGGCCAGTGGGAACCGGAGCCTGCAGGATTCTGGAAAGTGGTTCTGGGTAGGTCG
>NW_007036511.1:0-763 GCF_000164805.1 Carlito syrichta | reverse complement strand
TTCAGATTAGATGTTTCATATGCAGAAATAAGATTTTCTATATTCTAAATGGGGAGTGTTTATTTTATTAATGGCGCATGCATATATATTTGTATGTATAAATATATATATATATATATATCACGTATATACATACATATCTATGTAGAATTTATTTGAAGAGAATTTTATGTTCATAGCAAAATTAAGAGAAAAGAATTGAGTTCCCATATACTCCCAGTCCTCACACCTACCTAGTTTCTCCCACTGCAGCATCTCACCTCATACTGGTGTATTTGTTGCAATTGGTGGACTTATAGTGCCATATTATTCCCACTCAAAGATCATAGTTTATGTTGGGATTTACTCTTAGTGTTGTACATTGTATGGATCTTGACAATTGTACGACGACATGCCCTGAAATTCTCTGTACTGCCTATTTATCCCTCTTAGAAAACCTTTGATATGTTTACTATCTTTACAGTTTTACCTTTTACAGAAGGTCATATTAGCGAAATCATATAGTATATAGTCTTTTCAGATTGTCTCTTTTCACTTACTAGTATACATTTACGGTTCCTTTGTATGTTTTTGTGGCATAATAACTCATTTCTTTTCAGTCCTGAAAAGTATTCCATTGGCTGATGTATAGCAGTTTATTTATTCATTTGCCTACTGGAGAAAAGCTTGAATGCTTTCAAGTGTTACCAATTACGAATGAAACTGCTATAAACATCTTTGGGCAAGTATATGTGTGAATATAAGTTTTTACCTTATATGGGCA
>NW_007036510.1:0-505 GCF_000164805.1 Carlito syrichta | reverse complement strand
GAGAGAGAGAGAGAGAGAGAGAGAGAAAGAGAAAAGGCGAGAGAGTGACGGGACAGAGAGAGGGAATAAGAGAGAGAGAGAGTTATGTAGGGAGAAAGGTATATTTATGAACCTTGCAGGGGCAGGCCAGTGCCATGCCTGAGTCTTATTGGAGGAGACTATGAGGTAGCATTCCTATAGGGAGATAATGTTTGTACATGAGTTTAAGTTTCGCGCGCACGGGAGAGGCAGGAATTTACGGCCTTTGTTGTCTTTGAGTGGCAGAGCCATCTTGGGGATGCCCTTCTGACTGTGGTCTGCACCTTTCAGTCCCACCTTTTCTGCTTATTTGGGAGAGGGGCGTCGTTACTCTCTCTGGCTGCTTCCTGCTGGATGTGGGCGTTGTGGGGTGAGGTGGGGGAAGGGCACAGAGCCAGCCAGAACAGGGCCCAGAGATAGGCACTGAAGGTGAAGATTTGTGAAGGTGAGAGTTCTATAAAGGTCCCTTGTAGATGTAGAATGGCCA
>NW_007036509.1:0-797 GCF_000164805.1 Carlito syrichta | reverse complement strand
TACTGTTAGTCCCACCTCCCTTCCCCTACCTACCCCCTGATAGTTTCCCACCACTGTCAGTTCTTTTCTATTTGTATTATGATAGATGTTCAAGGTCCACTATATGGAATGACACCCATTATATGAGTGAGAACATGTAATACTCAGATCTTTGTTTCTGTGAGAGATCACTCAGTATTATATAGACTCTAGTTCCATCCAGGTTGCTGAGAAATTAATGATTTTGTTCTTTTTTATGGCTGCATAGTATTCCATAGTGTATATGTACCACATTTTTTGAATCCAGTCCACTTTTGATGGACAGCATGGTTGGTTTCAGGTTCGTGCTATTGTGAACAATGCTGTGATAAATATACGTGCACAGATATCTTTTTGATAGAGTAATTTGAGTTCTTCAGGGTATATTCCCAGTAGGAGGATTGTGGGGTCATATGGGAGGTCGATATTTGGAGCTTTTAGGAATAGCCACATTGCTTTCCACAGAGGTTGCACTAGTTTACACTCCCACCAACAGTGTAGAAATGTTCCCTTTTTACCACATCCTCTCCAGCAACTGTTATTTTTTGAGTTATTGATAATTGCCATTCTGACTGGAGTTAGGTGGTATCTCAGTGTAGTTTTGATTTGCATATTCTCGATGATTAGTGAGGCTGAATATTTCTTCTTGTGTCTCTAGGCTGCTTGTTTCTCTTCCCTTGAGAAGTGTCTGTTCATATATTTTGCCCACTTTATAATGGGGTTGTTTGTTTTATTCTTTTCAGCACATTTGAGTTCCTTGTAGATCCAAGATGTTAGGA